>NW_015650702.1:318162-329731 GCF_001515625.1 Sinocyclocheilus rhinocerous | reverse complement strand
CCCTTCCTCAGGGGAATCTATCTTGAGTTTGAAAATAAAATGCAATTTTTAGGCGACCTCCATTGCCTCGCTTCATGACAGTTTGAAAATGGTTCTGGCTCGGGTTATAGTGCATAATAAATCACCTCTTGTAAATGTATGAAAAAAGAGGTTCAAATCTGTGTTGTTTCAGTTCTATATAAAAAGAAAAAAGCTCACACAGGACCATATGTCAGCAGACGACTGAGAATGAAAAACGAAGCTGTCATCTACCCAGACAAAAAAATCAAGATCTGCCCGCAGACATCAGTTCTGATGCTGAATGAGACATCAACTCTGCATCTGGCTTGAACAGCCACATCACTCACCCTGCAGACAGACATCTGGTTGGTTGTCAGGGTCCCCGTCTTGTCTGAGCAGATAACGGAGGTGCATCCCAGCGTCTCCACTGAGGGCAGAGAACGGACAATGGCATTTTTCTTGGCCATTCGACGGGTGCCCAATGCCAGGCAGGTGGTGATGACAGCTGGAAGACCCTCCGGGATGGCTGCCACTGCCAAGGCCACAGCTATTTTGAAATAGTAGATGGCACCTCGGATCCACGAGCCACCGTGGACCGGATCGGCGAAATGGCCGATGTTAATGACCCAGACGGCAATGCAGATAAGGGTGATGACCTTCGAGAGTTGTTGGCCAAACTCATCCAGCTTCTGTTGCAGCGGGGTCTTCTCCTGTTCGGTTGATACCATCTGGTTGCGGATCTTGCCGATTTCGGTGGAAACACCGGTGGAGACAACGATACCGATAGCCCGACCTGCAGCAATGTTTGTGCCCTTTTGGAAAACATCAGAACATGCATATATAAACACATATACACTTAAACGGAACAAAGCCACCAAAAGACCTTTCAAATCTAAATTTACACTTTTGCAGACTTGGAAACAACAACAGCAGCATCAGAAGTTCCTCAGTCCCATATAATTTTATAAAACGTAGCTTGGAAAAATCATTGACTTGTGTGGAGTTGGCTATAATGTCATTTGGGATATTTTCGACTAATAGGAAACTACATCTTTCATTACCACGATGTGTTGGAAAATGCATAAAGCTGGACTATAAAAGCACATAGGCCATATACAGTTTATTTTAAACGACTAAAGAAGAAAACAGGCAGACTGCATTAACTCTGACGTTATACTATCACTCTCTATGCCAATAACGTCACCTGGGGTGTTCCCTATCCCCAGATGATGTTAGCGCAACCTAAGTGGATTGAGAGCGGACAAATGCATGCCTACTTATAGCATCTGAATGACCGCAAACGAACGCAGACATGAAGAGCATGTTTAGACTCTTAAGTCGTATTATACCCTACAGCATAATGACATTCTGCAAACTAGAAAGACAAAGAAAAAAAAGCAAGAAAAAAAATCATAAAAACACAAAGAAACCAAAGAATAATTACGTAATGCATAACAAGACTAAAAATGCTATGAGGTAGGTAATTCTTATATGCAAATATACGGCTTATATGCACATGAGATAAAGTTCTCTTCTCAAAACAGGAAGTAAAATGCTTACAGAAAACAGCATGTTCTTTTTGTCTTGATTGACAGCTCGTGGATCTGGCACAGGATCAGTGTGTTTGATAATAGACACAGACTCGCCTAAAGAACACATTGGTAGTTTTAAATCAAGCCATACCGAGAACTGAGCAGTGAAATGCTAAGCTGATCATCTCAGACGTCCACAGTACCTGTGAGAATGGACTGGTCCACTCTCAGGGTGGTGGATTTAATTGAAGTGATCCTGATATCTGCTGGCACCTTGTCTCCAACTAGAAAACAAAATGGGTTGAGAGTTACTTCATCAAAAAACAGGCAAAGACACTCCTACATTACTGATGAATGTGAGACAAGTCGAAAAAGGTGTGTAGGACATATGCCTGAAGGGTCAAAACTGCAATTATAAACATGAAATAAGACAGGCCACTGCACAGCCATCATTTAAGGCTGTTCTTGACCTCTTGTTTTCCAGGTAAACACTTAATTACAACAGATCGAAGCCGAGCTACTAGGACACAAAGCCTGAAGCAAAGCAAAAAAGCAACTGAAACAGGGAAAAAAGTGAAAGAGCGAGAGAGACACACCACTTCGAAGACTAACTGCAGACACACTGGAACATCGCTCGATAGCCAGTTGATGGGAGTACACGGAGTGATCAATATTCGGTTCATGCACTATGTTTACAAGAAAAAAAGTTTCTAATACAAAAGAAAAGAAAAAAACAAGGTGGGAAAAGCCCAGCCAGTTAGATGAGACAGAATCAGTCAATAGGTGTCATTTTCAACTGGGTTTTGTGAGCTCTTGTAGCCATTTAGGCTTTGAGCAGTAGATATTGTGTAGTGGCTTGACTTAATGAACCTTTGCTCCTTCCTACCTGAGAAATCAAGACAAAGCTTAATATACACTCATCACACAAGCTGCAGGGATCTGCTTGTGCATTCACAGCTCAAACAAAGGATGATACAGCAAATCACAAATCGAGCAGATTGAAAATGAGGAAAATACAAAAATTAGCCTATTTTTTTTCCTGAAAACTACAATTAAACAAAAGCCTTGACAATTTGTTGTGAGCTATGGCATGGCATATACACAATGGAATCTGAACACAAATTTCCAACAAAAGCTCCAGAGATTTCCTCTGAATTGATGCCATCATTCAACATATACAAACACTCTTCTTTGGATTCTTCAGAATGTTTTACTACGCTGATTTGGTGCTCAACAAACTTTTCTTATTATAATCAATGTTGAAAACAGCTGCTGTGCTTAATACTTTTCTGTAAACTGATACATTTTTCAGGATTCTTTAATGAATAGAAAGTTCAAAACATTAGCTGATACATTTACACACACACAAACATCATACTATATTATATACGCATCTACTGTATTTTATATATATATATGGGTGGGTGTCAGTGAGCTTGCAAATTCTCATCCCCATGTCATATAGCTCCTGGACCAAAACAAAGAGGCTGCGGGGGCACTTTAAGGACATTTTACAGCAATTAGAGACCCTTAGTGTTGTAATTATACTACATTTAAACCCTTAGGCTGAGCTGGAGGTGCCTGGGGGCAGCAAGGCATGCAAGAGAGCAGCCACAATTCCCATTAGTCTCTTAAACACTGTTAGACAGATAGTGGATGAGTGGTTCAGACAGTCTAGAAAAAATCATGCTTAAGTGAAACTCTGAAGGAAGGTTGAATGTCAACTTTTTCACAGGACAAAAAAAAAATAGTTATCGTCAGTCTGTGTTTTTGTTGTTTTGCTGCACAATAAATCATTTGTTAGTCATAGTCACATTATGTTGCATAATACTATCATGTACAGTAAAACACTCTCATCCCATCTTTCTTTTTCCATTCTTTCTGCTCCAACCCTCTGGACATGATTTCTCAGCCGTGCGGTCTCTCTTCCTCCCACGTCGCAGGAATGGCTCACATCAGCCTTGGGGTCTCTGGCGAGGGAGACAACACTCCCATCAGGGGCTGCTCTGCGTGGGAGTTGGGATAGAGAGGGCACGGTTGGCAGGAGCCTGTTTATGCTCCCAGAACGATGGACCTTTCTCTTCTCTTTCTTGGATTTTATTGCTCTCTCTCTCCCCCTTCAGCGGTGTCTCCCACCTACTCGGTCTCACTGCGAATGGGTACTGAACCCATCTAAATGCAAATGAGAACCGCTTTTCGCCATACCGAGCCAGAACAATGCAAAGTGAGCTAAATATACACAGACATTATGACAGTAGATGGCAAGCATCTGATAGCAGGAAACAGGCCTCCATGGACATGGGGCATAAACTTGATTAGAACGGGTGACGCATGCTTACTTGTAAATTTGGAATGGTGTAATAACAGAGGCTGGCGAGTTCAAGATGTTTGCAAATGCTGATCAAAACGGTCTCTAACAGCCTGTGGGTTTGACTAAAAGATGATGGGACTGAAGGGAATTTATTTTAAAAAACAGTTGATGCTTCACTGCTACTCATCCCAAAGAGTGTGAAAAAACAACTAAAGTCTTTCCAAATCTGCAGGCTTTCTGTATTCTAATGGAGTGAGAATGTTATTTTTGAGCCTCCGCAACAGTCGAGGGAAAGTTCCACTTCAGACACTGTGATTACCGCAAACATAACGTTGGCCGAACGCTGACACAATGCTGGGCTGACTGGAAATTGAAAAGTGTAAATAATCTATAAATATCTATAGTACTCATACATGCAAAAAAATGGCTGAACAGTTTTCCGACCTCCAATTCTCTTAGTTGTCCGCGCCAAAAGTTCCGATGGAATTGCCACTCACGAATGGCGGGTCCAGGAAAGACTCTGCAGCGAGGAGAGGGGAATGGGTGTTGTTGGTTATATTTTTGGTTGCCATCTGTTTTGATTTTTTTTTTCTGTAGTAACCAATTTATAGTTCTCACAAGTGCCATTTTCCGATGTGTAATTTTCATTCAACCTCAAGAGAAAGTGAAAGGGTTTTTAGGTTGGGGTTGTGTGTTTGCTTACACATGTTTGATAGAGCTTAGCAACAAGATTATGTCATCAGCATAGTCAGTTTAGACAGAAATTGAGAAATATTTCAGCAGATGCAGCTGACAGCACCTCTGTCCTGCCAGCGCTTCCCACTTACCGAACAGGACTTGTTAAATGCTACGACTATAACCAATGAACTCAGCACAAGCAGCTCAGCATGTGTGTGAATGTGTCTACACCTCGTTAGTGGATTCTCGTGGCTATAAACCAGCAGACGGATCTTAAACCTAAGTGGCATCTCGCTTTCCCCCACTACCAATGATAACGAAGTACAGAAGATACATAGAGTGTCAGCAGTTTCCACACTTGCAGACCTCTGGAGTGGAAACACCTCTCCTCTTCTCCCCCCGGACTAATTCACCTTGTCTAGTTTTTGTTCAGCTTGCAGGCTGGGAAATGCTCAAGGCCTCAGGAAGAGGAAAATGCCAAAAATCTCCCTCACAATACAAAAATATTTATCAAACTGGCCACTGTGTTTAACTACACAGCAACAAAAATTAAGAGTTTGTTCAAAATGCTCTAGGATAAGGGTTTGTCAACATTTTTAATGTTATGACTCCTAGATACAAAGAACTCCTTTGCAAAGGACCACCTTTCTAAAACACAAGGCAGTTAAATATATATTTTTTATGTTTAAATATACATTTACTGTGAAAATTAAAATGTTGTAAAATGTAGTAAATATTTAATTTGTATTAATTTGGCATTACGTTTACTCAATTTTCCTTGTGTAAACCCAAAGATGAACAAAAACTAGGGCTATCAACATAATAATAATTCCTATTTATAATAAAAATGAATCCTAATTCTTATATGAAAAGCTGATTTGCTTTCTTTTCCAGGCACAAACCACGATGCACAACTTTTGATGGTTGCATTATTTTTATTTTATTGCATTTTGCTTGTTACCTCCCCCAGTTACATCTCACTCGTCCAGAATCCCATTCAACATAGCTGAATATTAACATAGCTGTACATGACTTAAAATATGGACCGATTGGGTGCAATAATTTCATCACGGTGTGGCACAATTTTTGCTTTCAGGAAGGACAGAAACTTGATGCTGGAAACATCTGGACTGACAGTGATGTCTGATAGTTACTTTACATGTCTGTCAGTTTGACCTTGACATGAGAGAGACTCTGGGGCCGGTTACCATGGTGACATGGCTCATAGGTGTCAAGGGGTGAAGTCTGACAGCGGGAGTGTGTGTACATGCGTGGAGAGGAAAATCTGGCCGCTGGAATGCGGGCTTGTCAAGGCATAAGTCCAAACGGTGGACCTGAACAAAGAGGCGCTTGTTACCACCGTGCTAAGACAGGTAATGTAACCCACATCCCATCCACATCTCTTTAATCCCGCCTGCCTCTCTTTCTCTCTGCATCTTGCTGCTCATCTGTCTTTCACGCTTTGCGCTCTCGCACCGCTCTCCCTTCTCCACCTCCCTCACATTTTGTATCTCTCTGTACACACGTTTCCTCTCACTCCCCCCGCACCAGTCTCAATTTCATTCCCATTCACAGCGATGTGGCCGCATCCATGTTTCTGAATGAATGCGGATGCTCTTAAACATGAATCAGGAAATCTTGCGGTGTAACATAGGAATTATTAGTCTGACCTTTCTTTTGTTTTTACTGTAATAGTGAAAAGCAGATCCTTGCTGTCGTCTCCTTTCCCCTCACCTCTTCTACTCCACACTTGACTGACGCTGACTGTAGATCATTAGCAAGCAGGAGTTTAAAGAAGCAAAAAATGATGACTTTAAAGCTGAGACTAGCTTAATATGTGTGAGTGTGATGCACAGATTCGGTCAAGCCATAACAGAAACACAACAGGGCTAATTTTATCTCAGTGTCTACATATACATTGGCAGGATCCCTAACAGAGAGTGGGCATGTTTGAATGTGTGAGGGAGGCATTGGCAAACCTGTAGTCACATGAAGGTGGAGAACGGTGGGACTGACAGTGTGGAAAAAAGCTATGTGTTTCAAAAAGAGGTAAGAGAGAAAGAGAAAGAGTACTAGTCACTTTTCAGCTTTGTACAATGAACAGAATACGCACACACACACACACACTGATTTTTCCTGCATGTCTCTGCTTGGCACCATCATACTCACAGGAAAGCCACTTACGTAAGACAGTCTGGGATATTCCTGCTCTGCTTTCAAGTTTTTGGCAAGGAGCCCACACACACACACACACACAGAGAGAGAGAGAACCCCTGAAGGGCTGAAATGCACACAAACACACACTCTGGGCAGCCACACATAGGCCAATGGGAAGACTAGGGAAAACGACAGCCCGTGTTTGTGTGTTTTGGGTACAGCGAGAGGTGGTGATGACTGGAAGATGGAAAAAAAAAGGACCAGGCCACCTCCACTGCATATTATGTCAGACCACATGGGTAAATGATCAGCAGAAACCTCCAAATGTCCATAGGACTCTGGAGCTGGAGGCTGTGGAGTATCCTTACTGTTCCACAAACAAAATCTGTCTGCAGATTTGAGTACCTCTCTTTACTAAAGGAAAGAGACTGAGAGCAGATGAGGTTTTATCAAATAGACAGAGAGAGTAGGGAAAATTATGAGAGGGAACAGGAAAGAGTAGAAACAGGTCCAAGCTTACCAGAAACCTCCACAATATCTCCAGGCACAATGTCTCGAGCTTTGATCCTCTGGACGGCAGTGCGGTTCATGCGGTAGACTTTGCCCATCTCTGGCTCGTATTCCTTCAGAGCCTCGATGGCATTCTCTGCATTTCGCTCCTGAGACCATACAAAACCACACAAAGGGATCAGCAAGGATACACATGCACTGCACAGCCCGTATTTCATTTTGCTTCATTTATGCCATTGGTCTGATTAGGCTAAACAACAGTAGCCTACTCCTACAGGTTTCAAAAGAAATAAATGGTTATCTAGTTCTCTTGCTGTACATTTGAATGTTCTGATAAAAGCTTTAAAATAATAGATAATAATAATAAATAATTTATAATATTAAAATGAATATTAGAATATAAAAATAATATTAATTTAAAAATATAATATAATTAATTATATTAAAATTAATATTATAAATCAAATATTTAAAAAAATAAAGTACTGGCCATCATATCGGTTGTCAGCCACAGAATTATCAGACAAAAGTTCGACAGATGCATCACTAATATCAATAGTTCTAATAGGGTGTAACAGGCATAGCACATTTGTGAACATACACAACTTTTCCTCTTTAATCAATTTCCCAGAATTCAGAAATGAGTTTTCTAAATTCAAATAGAAGTCAAATATAGCATGACAAGGATTATAGGATTAATAGGATTACAATAATTAGGTAAATCTCTTAGCAGTGTCAACGCTGTCCACTGCTGTGTCCAGATATTGTGTTATAAATGTAAATTACATGTCACATCCTTATGTACGTACTAATAAACAAATCTGAACACCTGATAATCACTTGTCATGTTTAGGAACAGAAGACTGTTGTAGTAGTAGTAGTAGCAGTAGCAGTAGTAGTAAAGTATCTAATGCTAAACAGTAGGACATCAAGCAGACTCGCTCTTCGTCATCGAGAAGATTGATTTGATCATTAGTTGAAATTCTTTGTGGTTCTTCAGTTTCTCAGCCCACACACACACCCACCTGCCAGACTCCAATGACTGCGTTGGCCACCAGAATGAGCAGGATGACAATAGGCTCCACGAAGGCTGTGGTCGACTCCTCCCCCTCCTCAAACAGTGCCAACACCTAATGAACAAACACAACATAAATTATTCCTACCTCACATTCAAAGCTCAGTTCTGTTAAGGTTACTGAAATGAGAATTCAAGTATTCAAAAATACTCTTAAAAATAAATAAAATGATAGACACACTATATTCATACAAAGTTTATCATTCGGTCCACTAGCATAAGTTTGGAAACAAAATGAATTAAGAAATTTTAACTTTTATTTAGAAAGGACACATTGCATTGATCAAAAGTGTCAGTAAAGACATTTATAATGTTACAAATGATTTCTCCTTCTGAATATTGAAGTTATGGCTTCTGAAAATTGAGTTTTCCATCACGGGAATAAATTACATTTCAAAATATATTCAAATAGAAAAAAAGTTATTTTAATTTGTGATATTATTTTACAACATTACTGCGTTTACTGTACTTTTTCTGATCAAACAAATGCAGCCTTGGAGAGCGGACTTCTTTCTTAAACATAAAAAATATCTTCTGTTGGCATAGAAAGCAAAGTATTAAAACAAACAAACAACTGAAAAAGTCCTTTCTGTTGAACCCCAAGGACCCGACAGTACCACTGTTACATAAATAGCACAATAAACATCAGACTCTGACTGTTCTGAAACGAGATACTGGATCATTCCACACCCATTACAAATATTCCAGTGAAATCATGCCATCAGGTACATGCCCCGGGCAGATACTGTATGTGGGAGTTCGGGGTGGGAGGCATTTTCAGAAAAACCCAAGTTACCTTATAAGCTAAAAAGCAGTTCATGCAATATGCATGATAAGGTAAATTTAGAGTGTAAATCCAGCTGGAATAGAATGCAGAGACAGCCTTGAAGTTCATTATATTTCTAACAGTGTTCATCTGTTCAACTTCACATCAGAGTTCGAAACTCCCAGAAAGTATGAAGTGAGTTTACCTAAAAAGATTTGTTCAATGGCATTAGAAGCCAACAATTTCTTTAAAAGAATAGTTAGAGGCAGCCAAAAAAAAATGATATAAACTTTTTGGATGTCTTAAAGGGTTGGTTTACCCCAAAATGAAAATTATGTCATTAATTACTCACCCTCATGTCATTCCAAACCCGTAAGACCTCAGTTCGTCTTCGGAACACAAATTAAGATATTTTTGATGAAATCGGAGAGCTCTCTGACCCTGCATAGACAGTAGCGCAACTGAAATGCTCCAAGACCCAGAATTGTAGTGTACTTTCTCTTGAACGTAAACAACTGATTATGTTGATTACGTTCAGGAGAAAGCGAGCATGCATTGGGGTACTCCCCAAAATGGCGGAAGATATTAACTTGGGGAGAAGAATTGTTAAATAAATTGTTATTTTTGTTTTCTTTGCACACAAAAAGTATTCTCGTAGCTTCGCAAAATTTAAGTTGAGCCACTGATGTCACATGGACCGTTTTACTGATGTCCTTACTACGTTTCTTGGGTCTGGAAACATATCAGTTGCGTTGCTGTCTATGCAGGGTCAGAGAGCTCTCAGATTTCATCAAAAATATCTTAATTTATGTTCCAAAGATGAATGGAGGTCTTACGGGTTTGGAACGAAATGAGGGTGAGTAATTAATGACAGAATTTAAATTTTGGGGTGAACTATCCCTTTAAAGTAAAAAATGAAGGGGAGGATAGAGAGTGGAAGAGAGCGATGACAAAAAAAAAAGATAAGGGATGGGCTAAGTTGTATGGCCATGAATACACTAATAATTTTAGGCACTTCATGTACTTGTTTTACAGAAAAGTTTTCCTGGTGTCCTCCACAGTCTGTCTTTAACGTTTCATTACAAACTGATGGGTCCCAAGCTGAGGCTTCTTTAAGTCACTGAGTAACCGTGAAATAAGATGGGCAGGCAAATGAGGGGGGAGTGAATGCAAAGACCAAAAATAGTCGAAGAGGCAGAATGAGAAAGTGATGAAGAGCAAAAAGGAGTTCATAAAACAAAATGAGTGGAAAGATGACAATTACTGAAATATTGAGGAAAGCCACACAGATGTGTGGCTTAGAGTTTAGATCACAGAGCTCAGCTAAATCCTGTCAAGTCATGGCTCTGGGCAACTTGTCTGACTGAGGTCTATTCACTCATAAGTATCAGTAGACTGTAGATCCTCTCTGCATTCCCTCGAGATTTTACACTTCTAACAGAATACAAATGGACTGACTAGATCGGTTCCGCTTACAAACAATGGCAAATAAACCACTATTAGTTTGAACATTTTTTCAAATACTTCAAAGCATCTTCTTTTGTGTTCCACAGAGGAAAGTCAGGTTCTAAAAAATATGTAGGGTAAGTATATAATGAAAAAATGTTCTTTTTTGGGTGAACTATCCCTTTAAGATACCATGAAATCATTCCCCTACAATTACAAGACAACTGGCAACTGTATTTGGATCAATTTGAGCACACTGTGACCAAGATTTGAGGTTTATTTTGAGGTTTTAGAATCTGATGGCCTACCCAAACTCCCAACTTCACTTTTTTTTTACTGAAAGTACAGTGAATACTATACCAAAAACATAAATTAAAAGTTTTCATGCCATCACTAGCTAAAAGTTATTCACAGTGACCAAAATTTGACCTTAGGAAAGGTTTCTTATAACAAATTTTCACATGTTGAAGTGGTACCTAAATTCATAAATCACACCCCACCCCTGGAATCATGAAAACTCCTTCAAAACTGCTCCACTGAGAAGCTTTTCTCAAATCATCAATTGGAAGAGCCTCTCGGCGGGCATTCTCTTTACCATCTAAATACAGGAAGTCTATCCATTGTTCAAGTGACCTTTTCTCTGATGACGTGCAGTGTTGTGCTGAAGTCTCGAGTGTTTAAGATTCTCATTTTATATTAAATGATATACTGTTCCATCCTGGTGGAATGACCTGCCCAACTCAATCCGAGCAGCTGAGTCCTTAGCCATTTTCAAGAAACGACTAAAAACACATCGGTTCCATCTTTATTTGACCCTCTAACTCTAGCACTTTCTATTCTATTTTAATTCTACTTTCTCCATTTATCTTCTTTCTATTTTTTCTATTCTATCTACTTGTTTTTCTTTGTGTGTGTGTGTGTATATGTGTGTGTAACGCAGTAAGGTATATATATATATACCTTGCTACGTGTACTGCGTTAGGCTAACCGAGACTTGTCATTTGCACTTATATATTGTTGCTCTTTTGTTAGTTTTGACTGCTTTTATTGTCCTCATTTGTAAGTCGCTTTGGATAAAAGCGTCTGCTAAATGA
>NW_015650702.1:314638-317634 GCF_001515625.1 Sinocyclocheilus rhinocerous | reverse complement strand
TAACGCAGTACACGTAGCAAGGTATATATATATATACCTTGCTACGTGTACTGCGTTAGGCTAACCGAGACTTGTCATTTGCACTTATATATTGTTGCTCTTTTGTTAGTTTTGACTGCTTTTATTGTCCTCATTTGTAAGTCGCTTTGGATAGAAGCGTCTGCTAAATGACTAAAAGTAAATGTAATGTATATTGAGGTCTAACAGAAAATAGCTAAATGTCATTATACTGATGTACAATCTGCCAGAGATCTTCTGAAGCCATGACTGATAATGCGGAGAGCGCTGTACACCAGTAATGCACGGACAAGATCTACGCAAGAAGGATGTTAGAAACACAGCTGACCTGAAAAATGAAAGATGACAGAAAAGGAATGAAAAACTTATCAGGACAGAAGCAATACAGCTAGTTATCTGAAATGAAATGAAAATGGGCAACCATTTCGGGCTTCTTGGGACCAGCAGTCGCATGGCTGCACTGTTTGTTTCCATCCAATAGCTCTCATTCCCAGCACATGCTGTTCTAGAATGAGTCAGGCTATCATACCCTCATAACACAACACTTCAAAAAAAAACAAACAACAACTACATTTTTGTCTCTGTGGCTCCTCCGTCGCTTAGATACCAACGGCTTTGTTCTCATAACATGCAAAAAAGTCAGGAAAGCTGAATGCTAAAGATTTTAATATATTCAAAAAGGCACACAAATGAGTTCTAAGACTGGGCTGATCTCCCCGGAGTATTTCCATTGCACCATAGCATTTGTCTAGCACACAAACACACACAAGGCTTTCTGGGAGGTCTAATGCAATATTTCTATCAGTTTCAAGTGTTCCACAGGACTCCAGTGGTCAGATGACTGGTGCTCGCCTCAAAGAATTTAACCACGGTTAAGACAATAAAAGTATGGATGAAAGACACAATGATAGATGACATGAGCAGAGCTCCAAATGCTGATGTACTTGAAGAAGACACTGAACGCAGATGTCTGGAAACAAAATGCATCTACACAAAAACCACAGCAGTGTGTCTGACTGTCCGTTCCACTGCGGGTGAGCAAGAGCATGTGCGCGCTCATGTTATATTACTCTCACAGAACGGCGGGGGGCTGGAGTGGTTCGACCGTGGCCCCTGTTGCTACAAGTCAGACGGAAAGTTCATAAAAAGGTAAATTCATAAAAGCCAATAAGAAAAACAGACTGTGCTCACCAGTTTAACAAGTCAGAGTTTTGGAAAGTCTGGTGTCTCAACAGAACCACAGCAACACAATCATTACATGACAGCATAAGAATAGTTTATCTACTACTCAAATCTAATCTACTCAAATCTGACTCTAGTTTAGAGACAGTAAGAAAAAGTCAGAAAGGATGCAATAAATTGATCAAAAGTGACAGATGTGTTTTAAATAAACAGAATTTTAAAATATATTAAAATATAAAAAATATATTAATATTAATATTAAAAAAGAAAACAGTTATTTAAAATTGCGATAAGATTTCACAATATTACACTTTTCTCTGTATTTTTGATCAAATGAATGTAGTCTTGATGAGCATAAGAGTTTCTTTCAATAGCATTAAAAATATTACTGACCTCAAACTTTTAAAAGGTAGTACATATTATTATTATTATAGCTATAGCTATGGTTATTCTAAATGGTTCTTTAACTGGCATGAATTTACAGACGTAACTTCTCAGAGCAAATTTCAGCCAGCTGAGAGGGTGAGACGGCTGTTAGACTTGACACTACAAACGCGAGATGATTTGGGTTTCTAAATTCATCCTATTTGCACCCTGTCTCGCACTGTTTTTTCTGCATCTTGCACCATGATCATTGCATTTTTAGGATGACGTGTCAATTTAAAAATTCTTCAACTTTGATAAACGCATCATGATTGTTCTGTTCCATTCTGTTGTGCTGCATCTACATAAGAGCGTGCCCTACTGTACACTCCATATCAAATGTTTGGTAAATCAGACCCTAAATGAGTCGTATTGTACAGTGCTTCCTCAAATGTGTAGTCGATTATGAAAGTATGTAGTTTTACACATATCTAATTCAAAGACTTATACCTGACGTAACACCATTGAGATAAACTGCTACACCAATCTTGCAGGTGATAAACGTGCAGCGCTGAAAATGCTTACTTTCCAAGGCCTAACTGAAAAAATGCTGAGTGCACATCTAGTTTCTTTGGAGTTTTCTGACATGGTTTATGGACAAATGAGCTTTGACTTTAAGTCACCTCATTCATTTACCTGTGCTCTCTAGTGAAAGCACAAGACACCCAGGTAAATGACCTTAAACCACACAAATGAGTCCTGGCGAGGGTTTTACATATATCATTTGACTACAAAGAGAGATTTTAAAAATGAAAAGGGGAGATTTTAAAAAAATCCATCTCTCACTTAATCTCTCTTCCGTGCTCTGATTATTGACAATCATTTAGTGAAATTTGAGGTTTAGCACACCAAACTGGATGTGATAGATGGTGACGGCAATTCATTCTGTCTTGTTTTCTGCATTACCTCACCAACTGCATAAACTATAACTGCTACAAAACTTACGGTGGGGTCTGGCTGTCATACTATTTATTGTGCTGGGAATAAAATACAATTTCTGAATCACATTTAAACCAGAAAGAAAGTCACTTACGAAAGACACGCAGGCTGCCAGCAGCAGAATCCTCACCAGGAGGTCCTCAAACTGCTCCACCACCAACTCCCACAGTGATTTACCTGTGAGAGAGACAAATATGAGAATGACAAACAGGCCGATAGACAGACAAAATGTTAAAGTATTCAATGACAAATGGGTGTCAAGTTAAACCACACAGCTGTAACGCAGTGCATGTGTTTGTGCATGTGTGTCTTTAAGTAAGTTTTAAAGTTTACCTCTCTAGTAAAACTGAATGACTGAGTCCGTGCTAACGGTGCAACCCATAAAGAGAGAGCAGTAACAACATGATGGAAAGATCAATATTTACCTTCTTCGG
>NW_015650702.1:297258-312412 GCF_001515625.1 Sinocyclocheilus rhinocerous | reverse complement strand
ACAAACATAGGAGTGTCTGACTGTCCGTTCCACTGCGGGTGAGCAAGAGCGTGTGCGTGCTCATGTTATATTACTCTCACAGAACGGCGGTGGGCTAGAGTGGTTCGACCGTGGCCCCTGTTGCTACTTGAAGTCAGACGGAAAGTTCATAAAAAGGTAAATTCATAAAAGCCAATAAGAAAAACAGACTGTGCTAACCAGTTTAACAAGTCAGAGTTTTGGAAAGTCTGGAGTCCTGCTCAGCAGAACCACAGCAACACAATCATTACGTCACAACATAAGGATAGTTTATCTACTCTAGTTTACTACTCTACTCTACTCTATTTTGAAGTCAGTTTAGAGTCAGCAAGGATGCAATAAATTGAACAAAAGTGACAAAGATATAATGTTTTAAATAAATTGAATTTTAAATTATATTAAAATAGAAGTTATTTAAAATTGTAATTTCACAAAATTTTCACTGTATTTTTGATCAAATAAATGTAGCCTTAGTGAGCATAAAAGTTTCTTGCTAAAGCATTAAACAAATATTACCGACCTCAAACTTTTGAAAGGTAGTGTATAATATTATTATTATAGATATATTATTCTAAATATTTTTAGCTGTGGTTCTATAACTCTCATGAATTTACACACTTCTCAGAGAAAATTTTAGGCAGCTGAGAGGGTGAGACAGCTGTTGGACTTTCGACACTATAAACTTGAGATCATTTGTGCCTCTGAATTCATCCTATTTGTGCAATGTCTCACACCGTTTTTTCTGCATCTTGCACCATGATCATTGCATTTTTAGGATGACGTGTCAATTTAAAAATTCTTCAACTTTGATAAACGCATCATGATTGTTCTGTTCCATTCTGTTGTGCTGCATCTACATAAGAGCGTGCCCTACTGTACACTCCATATCAAATGTTTGGTAAATCAGACCCTAAATGAGTCGTATTGTACAGTGCTTCCTCAAATGTGTAGTCGATTATGAAAGTATGTAGTTTTACACATATCTAATTCAAAGACTTATACCTGACGTAACACCATTGAGATAAACTGCTACACCAATCTTGCAGGTGATAAACGTGCAGCGCTGAAAATGCTTACTTTCCAAGGCCTAACTGAAAAAATGCTGAGTGCACATCTAGTTTCTTTGGAGTTTTCTGACATGGTTTATGGACAAATGAGCTTTGACTTTAAGTCACCTCATTCATTTACCTGTGCTCTCTAGTGAAAGCACAAGACACCCAGGTAAATGACCTTAAACCACACAAATGAGTCCTGGCGAGGGTTTTACATATATCATTTGACTACAAAGAGAGATTTTAAAAATGAAAAGGGGAGATTTTAAAAAAATCCATCTCTCACTTAATCTCTCTTCCGTGCTCTGATTATTGACAATCATTTAGTGAAATTTGAGGTTTAGCACACCAAACTGGATGTGATAGATGGTGACGGCAATTCATTCTGTCTTGTTTTCTGCATTACCTCACCAACTGCATAAACTATAACTGCTACAAAACTTACGGTGGGGTCTGGCTGTCATACTATTTATTGTGCTGGGAATAAAATACAATTTCTGAATCACATTTAAACCAGAAAGAAAGTCACTTACGAAAGACACGCAGGCTGCCAGCAGCAGAATCCTCACCAGGAGGTCCTCAAACTGCTCCACCACCAACTCCCACAGTGATTTACCTGTGAGAGAGACAAATATGAGAATGACAAACAGACCGATAGACAGACAAAATGTTAAAGTATTCAATGACAAATGGGTGTCAAGTTAAACCACACAGCTGTAACGCAGTGCATGTGTTTGTGCATGTGTGTCTTTAAGTAAGTTTTAAAGTTTACCTCTCTAGTAAAACTGAATGACTGAGTCCGTGCTAACGGTGCAACCCATAAAGAGAGAGCAGTAACAACATGATGGAAAGATCAATATTTACCTTCTTCGGCTGGGAGCTCTGTCAGTCAAAACACAGCGAGGTAATCCGTTGTGGAATGAGAGGCAGGGTATGAGGGAGAGAGAGAGAAAGAGAGGACAAAACAGAGGGTATTCTGTTAGAAAGGCCATACGGTAAAAACTGTGTTTAAACAGTTTCTTTTACATCACACTGCATTGCCCGTGATAGTGCGAGTTTGGCTTCATGTTTTGCCTGAATGTTAAATACACAGAGACATGCAGCGCAATACTAAACCAGAAGATTACAGATCAGCATAGACAATTATTGATTTAGGATTAATGGACTACTTCTCTCTGCAGAATAGATTTTTGCAGTGTCTGAGCTATTCCCTGCAAAGATTCCTACATTGCAAAACAAGCTGCAATACCTTTGCAGCATCGAACACTCACTTAAAGTTAATCTTTAAAAACACAAAAAGGTTGATTGAAGAAAAAAGGGGCAGAGATGACATATCTCAATTTATAATTTTCAATACTGTATACGTTTTAATGTTGTGATGCCTAAATAAATACACTATCATAAACAAACTTGTACACATCAACTTTTATGTCAAATTATTCTTTTTTATGTCTTTTATGTGACAAAATACTACAGCATTTTAATTTCAGATATTTATCATTCATTAGCCAATAAAATTATCAGCTTATAGGTATGGGCCAGAATTATAATATCATCATCACTTATCACAAAAAAAAGAACGTACAAAATATTTATTTAAAAAAAAACTTCTACAGTGATGTAATAAAACCCAAAACAGGTACATTCACAAACGGCTCACTAAATGTAAACCACAACCTTTGCACGCAAAGAATATCATCTGGGGTGGAAAATTTACAGATGGACCACCAACTGTGATGGCGTTTGCTTAGTGAATGTGCTTCCTTTCACAAAGAGGGAGAATTTCATGATGAAACAAACATTTCTGGCATTGTACAAGAGTCATACGACATAGATGTGCTCTGTGGCCTACACACTGCTGTTTAGTCAGTTCTAGAAGGTTCTCGAGTCAGAGCGTGTAGGAGCCGAAGAGCATGTGGAGAGTGGGAGGGGGCGGAGCTTTACGGACCTCTCTCTTTCACACACACGCATCATAATTACAACACAGATGCCCTCTTTGTTGAGGCTCTACTCTAAAATCTTGAGGATTTGCAGCCGTTTAGCGTGCATGTCCGTCTGCATGGGGAAAGACTGGCCTCATTAATAATCAGTTCAGACTGATTGCTGCTATAGGTGCAATTACGACACTCTATTAAAGCATCTGACTATTAAGTGATTTCACTAATTAATCACAACTGACAAAATGTACGCAGAAGTGTACAAGAACAGTTTGTTTCTGGGAGACTGTTCATGAATGGACCTAGAGAAAGCACAATGGAAAATCCTTGGAACCGACCCAAAAGATAGCGAGAGAAAATACAGGGTGTTCCTGAATTCCAACAAGCATGTGTTTGTGTGTACTTGGGTCAAGTTTAGCCTTGCTTTGTGCGGATACTATCAGGAGTTTCCCTGCCATTCTGCTCAGAGTGAAAGCCTGCATCCACATCAGTTCTGATAACCAAGAACAACTTGATTGCACTTGCCTTTGTCTCTGACTCTCACTTATGGAAAGGGGGCTTTCCCTGCCTTATTGAGACAAATATCTGATTCCTTTGATCTCTCATTCTTGATTAACACAATTTTTGTCTCACAATCATACATTCAGGGAAAGGCTGGGAACAGGTCATGCAAGTCATGACGTCTTCACGGCTCTGCAGTTGGGAACAGGCTCGATGCACATGCAGTGGAAACCAAGATGAAATTGGCTCATGGCAGAAGACCTGCAGCAGTGAAATTACACAGCGGTAAAGCATCAAGATTCCCATTTCACTTTCAAAAAAGGCGGCACACATCCAAACAGTCTTAACGCACACATTTGGCCCATCAATGACTGAATTTCCAGCAACACTTGGAAAAAATTGTATGGGGGAAAAATACAAGAAATCGTGACCGCATGTTTACTTAATGTTCGGTCTTATTCAGCTTTTTAATGTTTTTCCGTAATTAAACAAGACGAATGAGACTTCTTCAGATGTAAAAGTGAATGAGAGGGAGGGAGAAAGGCATGAAAGAGTATGTTCTGCTTTGAAGAACAGAGCAGATTCTTCTCTTCATCTTTCCTCAGGCTATGAGATATGTCTGTACTAGAGAGCCTGAGAATCTGCTGTCGAGAGCTCCGTCTATGTGATATAAGTGCAGTGATGTACTTCAAATGCTCCGATAACTGTGAGTCATTCTTTTCTCTTTAAGGGCCCAGGAAGCAAGAATATCCCATACAGTTTTTCTTGCTCCTCTGAATTCCCAGCTACAGAAGCACTGCTTGACCTTATCAAATCTGTTCAATATTTCGAATTATAGATAAAAAAAATTCTACTTTAAAACCACATATTTCATAATATTCTAGTGCAAAATTTCTGCTTCTGATTTAAAAAGTTTAAAACCAAGTATTTCAGAATTTTGTAGTTTAGAATTATGTATTACATTTTTTACTCTATTTAGAATTTTGTATTGCAGCTCTGAAATAACTACATAAGAATTTTCATTTTCGTTTTAGAATTGTAGTTCAAAATTAGTTAGTATGATTTTTTTTTTTTTAAGATACAGTAAGAACAGTAATATTGTGAAATGTTATTACTGTTTTGTATTTTAATATACTTTAAAATGTAATTTACTCCTGTGAATTTTCAGAAGCCATTACTCCAGTTTTCAGTGTCACATTCCTTTAGAAATCATTCCCAGTGCTGATTTAGTGATTGTTTGATTTTAAAAAAAAGAAAAGAAAAAAGACCAGATTTCATCTGAAAAAGAAATCTTCTGCAACATAAATGTTTTAACTGATTCTGTTTAATGCATTCTTAATGCATCCTTGCTGAATTAAAGTATTAATTTCAGAATTGTATATTTCTGAGAATGAGAGTAGAATGTTCTAGTTCATTCAGAGCATTAACAAACAAAGTAAACAGCAACCTCCTAAAAATATTATCAAACTATCTTATGGTATATCTGCTGTGTATTCAACATGGCACTGACCTCAATAAGATGTCAGTGGCCATTCAATGAGCCATTGAAAATCATCCTCTTACTGTATACTTTCAAACAGAATTCAATTTCTGCATCTGCATTGAGACACCTGGTCAGCTTACAACCGTGCAAGCATTTCTCTGATTCAGCTTGAGGCACCATTCTCTTCACAGCATCAAAAGACTGCAGGTCTCTTTTTTGAATCCTGAATCCTGAACCCAATGGCACAGTCTGCAGCTCATGATAACTGTAGCGGCTTCAGCTCTGATTCAACATGATATTATGTAATAGGAATATGAACTCATCTGAAGTCTGTTGTGGAAAGTAATCACCTCGCAGAGCAGCAGCATATTCCTCCAGTGGTGTGGAAAAGGTGGGTGGCAGGACAGGGGGAGTAATGGCCCTGAGTTTCCCTCTCTTTCCAGCTCTGTCTGTGTGTGTGTGTGTGTGTGTGTGTGTGCGTTTATCATGCTGTCCTACTGTCGCTTTACCTCGCTAGTTCTAGGTGCAGGTTTCTGCTGATCTAGGTGCATTTTGCCTCGCACATATTGAGGAAATTGCTAAACTGACCTCAAACCAGAGAACAAGAGTGAATCTGAACATGCTGTAGGCATTTCTGGGCCCGACCGTTGGCCTGAACACAAACACAACCTTTGTGGGAGGAAGGAGGGTGGGAAAGACAGAGAAAGAGATGAGGGATGGAAGGGGTTCCCTGTTAGGGTGTGCCAAGGATTCCCTCAGAGTCATCTGGGCCGTGTCTGCTTGTCTGGCCCAGGCACATTCCTACATCGTGACTTCACCCTGCCCTCATGCATAACAAACACACACACAAGCTCGCTTTTGTTGTCCCCCTTTAAATTCATCTTGCTCTACTTTTCCACCCTGTTTTTCAACTATCTTTCTCTCCCTCTCTTTCACTCTACAACCACACAGTAAGTGAAAACAAGTGGCAGTCTGTTTACACACCAGTCAGTGGGAGAGGGGAAACACTTCCTGGAAACAGTTGCCAACAACACACAGAGCCTGTAACTTCTGTAACCAGGGAAGTAGGAGGACAAGCGAGAGCATGGCAGCACACCATAGGATGCAGTGAAAGTGTGACCCAGCTGAGCTCACAGCTAACCTGAACTTGTTTACTTCCTAAATTAAATGAGCCCAGTCTTACTACTGCATATGATTCCACGGTGTCATAAAATCTTGTTCAAAAAATCTTTTAGCAAAAACTTTTTCAACCTATAAAACAACAATGGGCAAGGGAAAGTAATAGGCGACGTTCACACAGCAGCAGAATACGGTTGTCAGTCCTGTATTTGAGTCCTTAATACGGTTACGTTCACACACAGTTCGGTTATTTACGTGTGTGACAACCGCATTCTGAAACCAAACTCACACCTGTAAATTTTCAGGACTCACAACCGCATTCTCGGAACACACACGCTGTGTGAACGGAACAGGACTGGACAACTAGTTGTCTGTCACGTCATACAGTGCGAGAGGGAGCCGCTCTACCGCACAAACGCGTGTCTAAAGTGTGTTACGTGTTTTCATGTGTGTTTTCGGTAACTTACAGTGACGACGGAGAAATGAGCTGCGTGTCTGTCACCTGAAATTTTTAGATCCCGTCAGTTTTCCACCGGAGCCGCTCCCGTCAGTTTTGTGTTCTGCGCGCGACTCAAACTCCGCTCTCCACCCAAATTTAAAGGCTGCTGTCAGTTAATGAAGATTTGACGGATGAACTCGCGGCTCGATTGTGGACTCTTGTCGTGTCAGAAAGTGATAAGACTTTCAGTTTTATGGACGTCGCCATCTTTGATTTTACTAATTTACTTTGGTCACTGTCGCTATGGTTACTGGTAAGGAATACGGGCTTGACTCCCGTTGCACGTTCATACAGACAGTATTCTAAACACAACTGTAAGCTGCTGTGTGAACGGGACATTTCGAGACTCACACCTGTAAAGAAAATGCGGTTGTCAGTCCCAAAAATTGAGTGTGAACGTAGCCATAATAACCATTGATATCACAACCTAGTATGTTTCAATTCCACTGATTATAAACACATTCAAACAAAAGTAGCAACATATCCTTTCTTCTGTATTGTAAGAGCTTATAAAAACAGAAAAAAATGTAGGGCAGAGACTTTGAGGTTGAGCTCTGCACCCAAAAACAGAGGCAGATGAATGAATCGACTTATGATACTTTAAACATTAGGAGGTCAAAATTAAATTAATAAACAAACAAACATAAGCATGGATTAATTTGTTCACAATATATTGAGTCGAATATATTAAAGTGAAATGTAATGATGCACCAATTTTACAATTCTGGCTGATAATGATACCATCAGTTATTTTTACGTTATGGACAAAATTACAATTCTATACTATGTACATCTAAATAAAAGCAAAATAAAAGTCTAATAGATTAATGCCACAAGTGAATGTAGGCATCGCATTGCAGTATGAAAAATGTATATAGCCTATTTTAAGACTTTTTAGTAGGGATGTAACGATTCACTCAACTCACGATTCGATTCGATTCACGATTGTTAACATGCAACATGAGCAGTTTTTAATCTAAATTAGATTGTATAATTTCGAAATTTGAAGCAAAAACAGAATGGTTTGACTTCAGTTTTGTGAAACTATAAATAAAAATATCTGCATGAAACAGAGGAGCTGAATGAGATGCAGATTCACTCTCTGCCAGCAGGTGGCGCTTAAAGCGTTTCCTTGGTTTCCGCTGCCAAGCAGTGCTGCACTTATAAACTTTAATATGCATTATACAGAGGCAAGATGAAAAGAAAAATACCATCTAAACTTTTCTAAAGACAGTAAGTTCCCCTCAGACATGCATTCATATAAACTCCTACACCTAAATGAATCGCCTAAATTTGTTTAGCATCTCAACCGATTTGAATCCGATTTGTCACATATTTGAATCGATTTTCAACCGGCTCACGGTTAATCGTTATATCCCTACTTTTTAGTACCTTTGAAGATTACCTATAAGTAAGCATTAGATGACAGCAAGAGTCATCTAAATGTAAAAATAGAAGAAAATTAGCATGCACAATTATGTATCCAATACTAACCATATTGGTTAAAAAAAATCCACCACCTATGGAAATCTCTATCCTATTCACCTATATAGACTGTATTCTGGTCTCTAGATCTGAGTCAAGTCCCTCCTTTAAATGTAAGCCTATTTTTGCCTTATTTATCATCCACCAGACAAAGATCAGATTGCTCAGAAAAGCACACAACCCTTCAACATGGCAAATGAATTAAAGTGCCATTCAAGTCCATTGCTCAAACACTGCAATACCAGCCAATGTTTAATAATAATGTTTAAATGTTTAAAAAGTTAGGGATTTATTACAATATTATAAACATTGTTTACATGTTTCAGATCTACTTTTTCTGTTTCTGTCAGTTTCTGTCTCTTTCAACCATGAAAACATGAAGTTAAGAGTAGTTGCCATGACCACCTGGCTGGAACAGCATCTCTCTGTCAACGTTCACCCAAAATAAATGTTACACAACATAAATCCTACTCTTGATTTATTGCACTTCAATTAACACAACACTCTACTACTATAAATCAGGAGTGAATCTCAATACATAAAGGCGCTGTTTGAATTCATGAAAACAAGTCTTATGATCAATGTACTGTGCGTTGAAGGCAGAAAATAATTCCTTGCTTTAAGTGCCATTTACAAAGCAGGCATTAAAACAGAAGTTCCAAGCCTCCTTCAGCTTCTCAAAATAACTTGGAAGGAATTCTAATGCAGTCGTGCTTAGGGTTGGGTACCGAACTCGGTACTTTTAAGGGTACCGACCGAATTGCGTCGGTACTACCGAGTACCGATTCACGTTAAATCAATCGGTGCCAAATTTCAGTACCTGAGAATGCATCTGGGCGCATACGCTACAGAGAGAGAAAGAGAGACCCTATGACGTGAGGTCACCCCTGCAACTCGTTCAAACAACACACAGGGCAAGCCGAAATGTTCTGAAGTGTGGTTACATTTCTAGGGCCATATGGTTTCTGCGAAAACGCGGACGGGATCAATCCATTCATAAAAACGTAAGCGCGGAATGCCACGGAATTCGTCAATTTTGGACAAATAAATTAAAAGTAGCCACTGCCACTTAATTCGAATCGCAATATGAACTAGTGTCTGTGAATATTAAAATGCAAAAAGACGGTTTAAATATGAATCCTGCATGTTCCGCTTGCCTCTGTATGTATGAATGGCGGAAACGCAGTTTTGTTTACTATGCAAATACTGAAGCACGCGTGACGCTTGCGGTGATTTCCGGCCTCTGCATCTCACTATATGACGGCATGAACACAAAAACTTAATCTCCAGAGCTGCTGTAAAGAAAAAGTTTGTAGGGCCCTATTGTTCAAAATGTTGAAATTGAGACTTCTGGACTTATTTTTTCACTGAAATAAATGTTTTTGTAATTACAGAGAGTAAAGTACCGAAAAAAGGTACCGTGGGGTACCGGCACCGAAATTCAGGTACCGATAACGGTACCGTACCGGTTCAAATGTGAACGGTACTATTTCTTCTAACATTCATTAATCTTAGGTAATTACAATATTTAATAATACGTTGTTGTTAAAATCAAAAGTTACAACTGTATTATTTAATGAGCTAACATGAACTGAGTTGTATTTTTTTTTTAAAAGATTAGCTTCTGTAACAAATGTAGTTATTGCTCATTGTGAATGTTAATGCATTAACTAAGGTTAACTAATGAGGTCTTATTGTAAAGTGATACCTATTGGTCTTATACCGTATACCGTGATAAAAGCATGAGCAATTAATCGCAACATGAAAATTTGATACCGGCATATCCCTAAAAACGGTACCCAACCCTAGTTGTGCTGGAGTTATTGACTACTGCTCAAGATAGTCATGATGGAAACTACTATGAAAAGACACTGTAACGTCAATGAAAGTGTAGCCTAACTGTTGATTATTGTGAATAAATCACTGATAATCCACTCATATGTGATTTGTATGACTGCAGGACAATGCGTACCTACAGTAAACATTTCTTAACACTAGAGGAGTAAACATGCTAATTATTAAGCTAAACTTCAAATTGAGGGCCAAAATGCCCGGAAACCCTTTGCGTAAAGAGGCGTTCACACATACAGTGATTAAGGAGGTTGCCAGGTCACTGTTGGCTTCTTGTGAGCTCCAGTATCTGTTCCACCACTGGAAGTGGCTACTCATTTGCATGAAGTTGAACTCTGCTCAACTTGTTGCATCACCAACGGTTGCTTTTACTCACACTGCCAGACAGACATTGCCAACTCTCACTGAAAATGAGAATAAGTTCAAGTCACTTTGCCACTGTATTTATGGACGCCCCTATGAGTCAATATCATTAGCATAGTAAGCATCCTAGTAACATTTATGCACAATACTTGGTACTATATGAGGTTGGGATGCAGAGTATCAAGTTAATGGAAAATGAATTATGAGAGATGAATACAGGGATGTAACTATTTGGCTCATAACACTGCATAACAAAAAAGAGAGGGAAATAAAGAGCGATACACTGCTCACAAGAAATGGTCATATTATAAGGCCAATTTGCTAATTTTCCTTCATTTCATGAGAAGATCATTAATCTCTGGAATAAGACATAAGCAAAAGGTTTCTGTTTATAGTTCATAGTGAGTTTAGTAATACCCAGTTATATAGACACAGTTACTTTAAACTGATGTTATTAAATATACCTCAAAGTCATTCAAACACACCTGGAATACATGCATAACTTTTCTCACACTCACTAATTTTACATTTCATATTTAACGTTATTTAATTGCCTACTTCACGGCCAGCTCAAAGCATTGTTATTGGTCTGAGGTGTTACGTAACAATACTATTTCTTTCTGAAGGGGAAGCTCTGGTCTCACACAAAGTTTCCACTGACACTGTACAGCAACCCTACATGCATCACTCACAGTGATCCTCAGTTTTAACACAATAACATTCACATCTGCAACACGCATACACACATATCATAAATAATTTCTCACTCAGAGAAATGTTTTTCGGATGTTTCCATTTAAAAACACAGCAGTTACCAGCAACAGTGAATACAAAGTTCACACACACACACACACTAAAAAATGAGAGAACAGCCAACAAGTCAGTGGACTACCTGAACAACTAGCTGATTAATGGGTCTTAAAGGGATAGTTCACCCAAAAATTTTAAATTCTGTCATCATTTACTCACTCTAATGTTGTTCCAAACCTTTATTAATTTCTTCTGCAGAACACAGAAGAAGATATTTTAAAGAATGTTGGTAACCAAACATTTTGGTGACCATTGACCATTGTATGGACGAAAAACAAAAACCCACTGAGACATTTCTCAAAATATCTTCCTTTATGTTCCACAGAAGAAAGAGAGTCATACAGGTTTGGAACGACATGAGGGTGAGAAAATGATGACAGAATTTTCATTTTTGGTTAAACTATCTCTTTAAGAAAGCAAGAGTTTGTAGCACGATTAAAGTCTTGAACAGTGATGGTTATTTCCTGGGTTTCCATTGCAACAGCTGAAAAGACAGAACCACGTCCACAAAAACACATGCACTTACACTCATTCATAAACAGCAGACATACAAACAGGAACACACAGCATTTTCTCTTGCAGTGCATGTAACCTAGCTACTTATCATCATAGCATGAAGAAAAAGATAAATTATTACGATTAATAAAAACACTACACTCATACAGGCTGAGTCAAATGAGCGGTTTGCCACAAGGAGGTGATGCTGTGAGCAGAAGTGGGAGGTGAGAATGAGAGCTGAATGACAAGATAGAAGCAGATCACAAACACACAGACACGCACACACAAGATGTGCTAATGATAACGTTCCAGCCTCAGTTTACTTCCTTTTCTCAAACAAGCAAGAAAAAAATTACAAATAAAAACCAATAGCTATTAGCTATTGACTCTAACATACTAACATATTCTGCACTGTGATGATTCTATGTGTGCAGTATTGCAGTAAGTGTGCTGGAGTTAAGTTTTTTTTTTATTTACAGTAAAATTATGTAGCAATGCAACTTCACATTTCAAAAAACCTCAGCATTTTACTGCTGATGATTTCAATGTATGTTGCATGTATAAAAGCAGAATTTATGTGGTCAATGTAATGCTAAGAGAAGTATTGGAAAATGCACCACTTGCAGAGCTGGCAAAGGACGTTTTCTGTGGTTCGCACTAGCTGATGATATTTTCTTGTGGTTATGCTAATACATTTGGCCTACAGAAAATGTTTAAGTGTGCTTAGGTTTGTTGAAACAGTTCATTATGAAATTTTTAAAAAACTTAGTGGTCAACATATGAGGCCTTTCTTACTTTGTCAAACATTACAGTATAAAACATTTGGGATCAGTATGATTTTTTAAAGAAATTAATATTTTTATTCAACAAGGATGCATGATTAAACTGATCAAAAGTAAAAGTAAAGACTTTTACACTGTTGCAAAATAATGATTTCAAATAAATTCTGTTCTTGAACATTCTATTTATAAAAATTTTTAAAAAACATAATAACATAATTAGAAATGCTTCTTAAGCACCAAATCAGGATATTACAATGATTTCTGAAGCAATTCAGCATTGCCATTTAAAATACATTAAAATCGAAAACAGTTATTTTAAATTACAAAAATATTTCACAATATTACCATTATAACTATTTTTGATTACATTAATGCAGCCTTCAAGACAAAAACAACAATGAATCTTACGGACCCCAAAATTTTGAATGGTAGTGTACTGTATACTACCGAAGGCCTACAGAAGTTACAACTCAGTGCTGTTTTAATGAGGCCAACCACATAGAGAACTGAGAAATCGTGACAATAATACACTTCAAACTTCTTATAGCTTCAATTTATCATGACTGTGTCTGTGGCATTTTAAAAAACGTCCAACAACGAAAAACTTTGAATCAAACCCACAGTACAACTGTTAGTAGGCTTTAAGACCTGTTGTATGAGTAATAAGTATTTTAGTATTCTGGCCTGGCGTAACTAGGGAGTTCTGACAAGGAGGAAACAAAACCACCCAAACCTAAGCTTCACACAGATGATATGCCATACCAAACAAATGCAACTATTTGAAAGCATTTCCATTAAAAGGCATTTTGAGAGAGAGGGAGACAAAAGAGCAGTAAAATGAATAGGGCCCTCTAAAAATGGCCTCAGGTAAGTGTGTGTCTTTCTGGTGTTTACATGCCAGCCAGTTGCGTGTGTGTGTGTGTGTGTGTGTGTGTATAGCAGCAGTCATCTACCCATGCCAACTGCCTGAATGACATACAAAAACACATGCATGTGCACAATCGCACGCAAAAAGCTCTTCAGCAAGGCACGCAAAACTCTGCACCACAAAGAACGAAACACCAAACATCCTCTTATAGAGTCCTTAGATCGCAGCTGTAAGCGAGAATGCTGCATCTTCCACACACACACACACACACAATATCTGTTTTAGCAGTGTTGGACATTACAGTGTTTAGTATCTACTATGAGTTTTAAAGATTAACAAAAATGGAAGAAAAAAAACTGGACAGCCCTCAAAGGCAAATCATAAAGACATGTCATTTCAAACACAGTATGACCACTAATTTTAACTAAAGCAAATCTTGACCTCTCTACTCCCTACCACAATAACTCTGTGGGAAGCACATACCTAGTTAGCAGACAATGAAATTAACCCCAGAGGGTTCAGTCCACCACAGTTACTACAGCATCTAACCATTGGCCTCCTTTTGCACACAGGTGAAATACATGCTAGAGATGACCTCAATTCAGCACAACCCAAAACCGAGCAGTATAGTATCTTCTGTGCTGATTGATCGCCCTACTTAGTGTTAAACAGAGCATTTATGATGGTTAATGAAGACGTGTTCCCTCATTTTGAGACTCTAGCCACGGAAGTGTTCGTAACGTCACAAAAATACTGAATGAAGAGAGAGGCTGAATATGCAGTCACAGTTCCTTGACCTACAGTACAGATCAGGATAATGTCTAAACATCTCCTAGTTGGGTTACAGGTTCTGTCATTATTTACTCATTTCAACCTAGTTATTTTCTCTGTTTGTTTTTTTCAGTGAAAAACAAAAGGATATACTCAGATGCCCCTTTTCATACAATGAAAGTGGATGGTGACAAGTAAAAGTAGTCTAGGTTGCTTGTAAGTCACTGACAACAAACGGTATGGTTGTCTCCATTTGTTACATAAGCTGATGTAATATCTTAAAGGGGTCATTTAATGCCCATTTTCCACAAGTTGATATGATTCTTTAGGGTCTTAATGAAAAGTCTATAACATACTTTGGTTAACCCTTTCACTGGTGAGTTTAAAATATTCTAGCGGTCCCCCCAGAGTGAGTTTTTTTTAGGCGACCGTTATTTTAGAACGTTTCCCCTTATTGTTTCCATGGCGATGCGTCATGCTTGTCACGTGAGACACCGCGGCCATAATAACACTGTATGACAGATGGATCGCTTTTATTTTGCTTTTCCTTTTTTATTCAAAATATTCATAAACTTGCTTACCATATCATCAACTGATATGACTATCTGATATTCCGATTCACAACTATGTGTAAATGAGTGTGTTTTGTCATTTAAAAACCGTTCTAAATGATCTTGATCCTGATCTGTAATGTGAGATGGGCACCGCCATGTTTGTTTGCGATGCAGTTCAAAGAGTCCTGTCAGTCGGATTTACAGCACTTAAATTCCTCAATTTCTCCCGAAATACATGTAAGTAAGTGGCCAGTGAACTGGGAGAAGAATAGAGTGAACTTTATTTACTTACACTATGTGTATCTGATATTAATAAAACACGTTGGCAAATTATATTTGAATGGATTGTTATTGCTGCTTCCATAAACATCCGTGTGTAATTTACAAACTCTCAATGTATTGTTTTACTAGTACTTATGTGTATTTAAATGTCTGAAACCTAAAATAAATATTACGTGGTTAAAAACACTGCATAGTTGTGATAATATGACAAGTGCAGCGGCGTCTCAGCGTCAGCCAAAGCGCGAAAACGCAGTTTGAATTTGGCAGTTATGTGACGTCAC
>NW_015650702.1:291293-293680 GCF_001515625.1 Sinocyclocheilus rhinocerous | reverse complement strand
ATAACATACTTTGGTTAACCCTTTCACTGGTGAGTTTAAAATATTCTAGCGGTCCCCCCAGAGTGAGTTTTTTTTAGGCGACCGTTATTTTAGAACGTTTCCCCTTATTGTTTCCATGGCGATGCGTCATGCTTGTCACGTGAGACACCGCGGCCATAATAACACTGTATGACAGATGGATCGCTTTTATTTTGCTTTTCCTTTTTTATTCAAAATATTCATAAACTTGCTTACCATATCATCAACTGATATGACTATCTGATATTCCGATTCACAACTATGTGTAAATGAGTGTGTTTTGTCATTTAAAAACCGTTCTAAATGATCTTGATCCTGATCTGTAATGTGAGATGGGCACCGCCATGTTTGTTTGCGATGCAGTTCAAAGAGTCCTGTCAGTCGGATTTACAGCACTTAAATTCCTCAATTTCTCCCGAAATACATGTAAGTAAGTGGCCAGTGAACTGGGAGAAGAATAGAGTGAACTTTATTTACTTACACTATGTGTATCTGATATTAATAAAACACGTTGGCAAATTATATTTGAATGGATTGTTATTGCTGCTTCCATAAACATCCGTGTGTAATTTACAAACTCTCAATGTATTGTTTTACTAGTACTTATGTGTATTTAAATGTCTGAAACCTAAAATAAATATTACGTGGTTAAAAACACTGCATAGTTGTGATAATATGACAAGCGCAGTGCACTTCTCTCTCTGGCTCAGGGCCAGCCAAAATGCGAAAATGCAGTTTGAATTTGGCAGTTATGTGACGTCACCAAACGTTCTAAATCCCATATGTGAGACCGTACTCCCAGGGGCACGGAAATAAAAATCCCATATGTGGGACTGTACCGCTCAAAGGGTTAAAATTTCTCAATGGTAGTGTAAAACAACACCCTTTTTACATGGCTTTAGTACATGTCTCTTTAAATGCTAATGAGCTCCGCTCACCCCGCCCCTCTCTTCTGTGACGAGTCATTCTCATGAGACTGTTTATTTTAGCCGCATTTAGCCATGGAACTTGCTAACCAGCACATTATTAGGAAAGGCGATTTGCAAAGATTCATAAAAAAACCTTATACTCACTTCTTCTGTAGGTGAAGCTGGATCACGAATGATTTGCACAAACACAGACGCATTTAGGTTGATCGGGGGCGCATTCCCTTCAAAAACAAAAAGAAATCCTCTGCTTCTTCAGTGGATCAGATGTCGGGAGTAAATGACGACTGCTATGTTCATTATCACATCCAACAACAAAACACGTCAATCGCTTAGGAGACATTCTTGTCTACTCCTGCTCCGGCGTCGAAACAATGGCGGACTGTTCACAGCTCACTCAGGTAGGGTCTGTGCTAAAACGCCAGTGTCAATCAACAATCGTGGGAGGGGCCTGGGTCTGTGTGACATCACACAGCCAAGAAGCTGAGAACGGCTTGATTTGAGAAAGGGGATATTATTTATAGGGATTAAAAAAACACTGGGTGCATTTTTATCATTATAGGGTGGATGTGTACAAACACTGCCAACACACATTTATGTTCAAACAACATGTAAAAGTGAATTTTGCATCCGATGACCCCTTTAAATAATAATGTTTTGTGACATATATCACATCGTAAAAGCTCTATGTTACATAATACCATGACTTTCTGTAAAACTGATTTGAAACTTGTATATTGTAAAAAGCATTACACACATTTGAATTAACTTGGAATTTTACTAAAATTTTTGCCTGTTCCTCACACAAAGCTATTGAATGGCTTCAAAAAAACTTGAAATATAAGGCAATATATATATATATATATATATATTCATATGGACAATTTGTATGACACTTTTTTTACCAAATTTTATGTAATCTTTTTAAATGTCCTGATTTGAACAATTAGCTACTAACTACTTCATTGAAGGGAAAAGCACTGCTCGCTCTCTCCCTGAGATCTCATTTTGTGTTTCACTGAAGAAAGAAGTTAAAAGGCAGGGTAGGAGATTTGGTTCAAAAACATTTTTTGTTATGTTGGTTGAAAGTTTTTTAACATCCTGATAGCAATCACTAAGTTAAGTTGTCTAAATGTATTATTATATGTATTTATATCTGTGGAAGGCACAGGACCATAAAATGTTCATCCAATCATATTCCTCGGTCTGAGGGATACTATATGCTGTCCTACCTGACTGTCAACCTATGTATTTGCATACCTCTATCATATTTGCATACCTACATGATACGTCATCAGTGCATTCCATTCTGCTATTGCAGACCAAACGAGAATGGAAGGCCACATTATTGCAATGTTATGCATTTTCTACCATAATTGTCTAGGCTAACCGGTGAATGAGACCTGAGGTAATCTGACAGCGTTGCATTCAACCCTCCACCAA
>NW_015650702.1:283554-291183 GCF_001515625.1 Sinocyclocheilus rhinocerous | reverse complement strand
CATTTTATTGTTTCATTCAGAAATAGGCCTAATGCCGACGTGAAATGTTTACAAACATTATAATAAACACTGTAAACATAGCTAGGCTATTATAGTTCCCCACTCCACAACAAATCCTTTCAATTAACAGTATTTGGAAAAGAACAAGAATTAAAAATATAAGAAGCTATAGCAATATAAACGACAAGCCAAAACTAATTAATTTAGGCTAAAACAAAACTGAAACCAACGTTGGGTCTCTCATTCCACACAGAATCAAATGTTTCTGTATTCACGATGTATTTGAATAGCAAATTATTATTTATTATGTCGGCCTACTTCACTTGCGTTCCAATATCCACGTAAAACAAAATGTTTTGCATAACATCACGGTGGTGCGGTGATAACGCTTAACGGCACAGATTTTACTACATATTTTTTACTACGTATTTTTTTTACTACATAGGTTTTTTTCCATATGTTTGACTGACTGCCATGTGAATCCTCATGTTCTGTTGTTTGCTGCTTTTTACACATGTAAAATTAATCCCCAGAAAACAAATGTTAGTATTTTTTAACGGGTCACAGACACTTATCCTTTCTAATTTAATTTAATTAAATTCTAATTTAAAATAATCTTTACGGTTACCAGTTAACAATCGGTTAACGAGCGTCGGTTGTCGGTTAGAAAAAATAACCGAAATGAACATCCCTAATGTACAGTGCAAAGTTCAACTGCAAAACTGTTTATACTGCTATTAGTATGTTATGCCGAAGTCTGTATGTTCTAGTCATATATCATTACAAGGAATGTTGATGTAACTTTATAAGGGATTTCCCAAAGAACAGAAAGAGAGGAATGGCGGATGTTTTCTGATGGATTCTGATGTTGGATGCATCATGCAAAAGTCTGTGCCAGAATTACCTCTGGGGGGAAAAAAACATGTGGGTACTAATATACAATAATGATTAATGGCTTAATGGTAAACAAAACCTCCTGTTCGCCTGCATTAATAACGTGCCAGCGTGTCAGAATAATCTCAAAAGGGTCTGGAGCATTTCCCACTCTGGTCTGCCTGTGCGCGTTCATGTGTTCTGGAGGAGGCGTGGCTTTGGAGAGTGATTTGCAGGGAGTGTGGGATCTTATGCTTTCAAAGCTAGCTTGCTATTGCTAACATCTTTGAAATTGACTACCCTACCTTTAACTGGGTCAAAATGATAAGAGGGTGAGTAAACGTGACGTGAGTAATGACAATGATTCCTTTAAGGTATAAAAATGACTCTAAAGGCCTGTTTAAAATAAAAGTAAAATGGACAAAGTCAAGGAATAAATTTTTCAAAAGATTTTGGTTGACAAAAAAAACTATAAAGTAGTAGTAGTAGTAGTAGTAGTAGTAGTATACTATAGTATATTTTTATTTAATGCCATGTCAGCATCTTAGGCTATTTTCATGGCAAAAACAATTTAAAAAAATACAAGTATAACAAATGCAATAAAAACCAGCAAACAAACAAACACAAGTTATATTACACAAGATTTTTTACATTAACATATGATAAAAATTCTAAAGCTTTTTCTGGCAAAATTATACTAAACAACTCTTTAAGTGAGTTCACTTCAAAAAACGGTAAAGAGTAAAGAGCTCATTTAAACTCATTTTAAAGGTAAAATGAGTAAAATTACTACGGTAATTTACTCAGGAAGATACTACGGTAAATAGCTCATTTAAACTCATTTTTAAAGGGATAGTTCACCCAAAAATTTCAATTCTGTCAGCAAATATTCAACCACATGTCATTGATGACTTGTTTGCAAAATATAAAATAAGCTTTTTTGAAGAATGCTAGTAACCAAACGGTTACCACTAACTTGTATTGTATAAACAAAACATTTCTCAAAATATCTTCTTCTATGTTCCACAAAAAAGATATTAGATAAATAAAAACAGATATTATAAAACAGTCCTGACAATTTTCATTTTTGGGTGAATTATCCCTAACACTTATTTTAAGGAAGTTAAAAGATGTACAGTAGGGATGTTCATTTTAACCGTTTAACCGGTTTAATTAAATATTAATAACGTGCCAGCGTGTCAGAATAATCTCAAAAGGGTCTGGAGCATTTCCCACCCACACACACACACACACACAATACAAACACAGAGGCTTTGGACAAAAGCACTCTGTTACATACACAAAATGCATATAAACAACGGGGTGAGACAAAATTTGAAAAGAAAAAGTGCACCAGAGAACACAGGCAAATTACTTGAAGTGAAACAAACGTCAAAAGGCATCACTGTTCATAGCAACACCTGTCACTTTAAAGCTCAACATTAAATTGTGATTACACAACTTTGATTAATAAATGCATTTCTGAATGCATTTAGAAAGCAGATATATACATAGTACACAAAAATACAAACCGACTAATTCACAGCAATGCTAAACACTGGGTGCAATAAGGTCAAAGACGGAAGGGTATTCCCTGTGGCATTCAGCTGCGTGTCAAACAGGAAGTTGACAGCTCAAAGCGAGAGAGACATCATCTACAACAAGATGTTACTTTTTCCATTAAGTAAACGTCGGCCTCAGGGCTGCTATGATGTCTCAACCAAATCCTGTTACAAAACATCTCTAGCCAGACACAAACTACCACGCAAATATCCACTCCACTGCTTACTGTATCTTGCACGTTTGTGTGGTTGGAGTTGTTGCAAAGGACATTTCCTCAGGACCAATTCATACCTAATCTTTGTCCATCTTAAAGAGGAACCTTCTTCAAACATCTAATGTCGTCGAGCAGTCCTATACAACAAAGAATGCCCAGCTAAAATTGAGTATTGCTGAGTGTGTATGTAATGAGTTAATGTGTCTGTCACTTTATCTGACCCAAGTGGAAAGTCACGGGACGTTGTGTTATGCAGCAGTAGAGTCTGCAGGGAGATCTGATGCGATGGGGATTCTTTATTAATCGCTGATGGGTTGTCACACTGACACTAGCTCATTCTGTAATAAATGACAGTTGATACGATATCTTCTGTATGTTCATTTGGAAGTGTCACTGTTCTTATTTGAATATCAAGCATTAAGTTATTGTATGAACAAATGTGTTAGTGGCAAATGTGTCATGCGTCAAAGTGCAATTCTGTCATGGAGATTGACATGATAAGCAACAACAGCAAGTTAAATTGCTTTTCAAAAACTTTCTGACAAAGTGTTCAGAGTCACTGCTGTCAAGTGTAAGATTACACATCAGAAAAACTATATAGATAGAAAGAAGCTATGCCTGGGTAACCTGGGTATCAAAACCATGACATATGGGACAAACACACTTTGATGCTTGTTCATGTCATTATATAATGCTCTCAATTCTCAACCCTCCAAAATAAATCATGCGATGCACAGCTGTGAACCGAACAAATAAAGCTTCTAGTGCCACTTCAGATGACAGAAAAAAAATTGTAAGGTTTAAAAAATATATATATATATATCCTCGTCATCATTATAACGACATGGAAATGTAAAGATTGTTATCTTATTAGATACACAGCTTGTATTCTTAAGAGCAGCTCACATCCCTTAGTGAAACACAACAGAATATTTTAGTACAGTACAGTCTTACATAACAAAAATAGCCCTTTTTAAGTGTCCTCTGAAACAAACAATAGTAGGGCAACGTAACCTGACACGCACTGTTTCTACATGAACATTTTGTCTCACTGAGGAAGTAGAAAACAGGTTTCTCAAGTTCTATAATGCTGGTTACTGGTACATTATCTAGCTCTTTATCTCTTGAAACTAAATTTCCTTTTCAAAGGGAAGGCTATTCACTGCACATGCCTTTGAGCCAAAAACTTCTGTGGCTCAATGAGTGCCTGAGCTGGTGGCTCATAATGAGGGGTGTCTAAAATCCTGCAGGACGTGGACACTTGCATCTCAATCCTGCAAGCCACCTCAACAGACGGTTTTCCACTCTGAGGCTCACGGCCATGTACATTACAGAGCGCAAATCACTTTGGATTTGCCTGAATTCAAACTAAGGGTCATAAAAAAAGGGTGAATGGAAAATGCCGGTCTCGTTGGTCATAATGTCCCATGTCATAAAAGAGAGCAAGGCTGATATGACTTCATGATTATACATTAGTCTACCAAACTATCCATGCCTTACAGAAATAAGACATTCATAATTCACACACGCTTCATAATATGTGCTTATGATGTCAAGGTTACTCTCAGCAAAAGTCCAAAACTTAAGAGGCTGTATCATAATTCATAATTTAAGAGATCTCATCAGCAATGGCCCTGACCAAGCTGGAAACTCCTCTTCTCCTATTTCTTAAGATTTAATAGAGATAAAAGCCTATGAAAATAAAGAACAACTTTCTTCCGCTGTAGGGAACGCGTGTTCTGCCTATGTTCAACTCTACCAGCACGAGTAACGTTAAACGTTAGAAACAGCCAGGTACAGTAAATACACGAGAGCTTACTCACCGTTTGGTCCATATCTTTCAAAATTAATTTTCACTTGTTCCAGCGGGAGTCCAGTGTTTTCGTTCACACCGAAGTTTACTAAAACTTCTGATGCAGATTTAGTGTGGGCGTTTTCCATCTCGAGGAACTGTTTACTACGAGCACTTGAACGGCATGTATTTGAGACAAATGACACCGAGATCACTGACGGGCTGCGAGAAGTGGCCAAATTTCCACCGAGGTGCTTTCAGACCGCCAAGCGGAGGTGGTAGTCTGCGCAGACGTCCACCTGCCCCTTCTGCAAGCCGCCGGTTTGAGCCCCGTGAAGCAGCTGCTCTGTTTGCGCTCGAGCGATGTGAGTGCGTGCGCACGCGCTCCGCGTCCTCTGAAGGTGCGCGAGGTTCCCGCCTCTTTTTCCGTGAGCTCGAGTGTTTGAGCACCGTCCGAGAACGCTTATTGGCTCGCGTTACCTGAGAGAAGAGAAAGGCAGCAGCTCACGTTCTCGGTGTGTGTGTGTAAGAACAAGAAAAACCGCCGTAATAGAGAACTGCGCCAACCTAATTTCCGCGTCAGGAGGAGAACAAAACGGTGAGCAGTTTGTCGTGGATGAAGGAAGCTGTCGAGGTGACTCTGAGCGCGTCATCTGTGAGCTTGTCAAACCGTCACAGCTCAAACTTGTGTCAAGATTGCCTCTGAATCGGATTCGTATATCTGGAAGATATTAACCATTAACTGGCCGTGACATATGAAACAAAAGTATCCACATTGGAGAAGCCTTGGGCATTTACAAACTGCTTTTGCGTTTGCTTACTGAATGCATAGATCAGTGCGTAGTGTTTACAGTATGTAAGGGATTATAGGGATTAGATTAAATAACCTTTCCTTTATTGATTTTTATGTGAATTACAACATTTACTAATATTGCAAACTGCAACATTATCATCAAATTATTCATTTGTAAAGCACTGAGAGCTGCCTCACAAGGAAAACAGTGTAGGCTACTGCACAGAGGGGGAGATGGTTTTAGAACAAGGTGCTCCAGTTCTTTCCTGGCTCATAGTTTCTCATCTGTCCCTGTGCAAAGCCTATATATAGAAAATATACACTGCTAAACTCATGTTAAAACAAGAAACTTTATAGGTTACATCATCCTTGCCTGCAGAAGTGATAGGAGATCTTTGGGAAAATGAAGTAATGGTTAGGTCAAAGCTGGCATCACAAATGAAACTGGCCGCCCCATCTGGCTTGGCTGTTTACCTCTCAGACTGTTTTCACACTTGGTTTGATTGCGTTGTCTGAACCTGAGTTCAGTACCACCAACCTCCCCTGTCCTCACTGGTCTCTTTTCACATTGTACTTTTGGGTCGAACCCAAGCGGCAACCTTCCGGTCTCTCTCGTGAAACCAACACGGAAGTGACTAAAACTGCAATTCATCGGCTGGCTCCAAAAGGTAGTCGGTCCCATAGACCTGCCATGTTAAAATGCCCAACTTTACAGCAGAAAAAAATGTGTTTACAGCCTGGTACAAAAAGGGGTTTTGGTCTATATAGCTAATTATAGCTATATAGCCGTAATTTTTTTATAACTCATCTGTTTAAATTATATTAAGCCTTAAAGTTCTGTATAATTAAGGGCGTGGCCACTTGAGGGACAGGTGCTGCCGTCGAGCTAAGTGGGTGTGGTTTCAGCAACCAGCTCCCGCCTCTTTGTCCATTTTCGATTATCCGGGAGTGACGCGAAATATGGATCGTGACAGAGACATGCTGTTTTTAATAATGTGATACCAAATGCAATAAGTTTAAAGTTACTTTTCCCAAACTCCCCTCTTTTTATTTTAATTTACGGAAATTAGAAATACATTTTGAGGGTGAAGAAATATCCATTTTTGTTGTTTTTGTTTATTTTAAAGTTTAAAAAACAACATTTTAGGTCATTTTGAAGCCACCTAGTGGGCCCCGGCCCCCTGGTTGAGCACCACTGACTTAGGGGTTAGTGTTTTAGCATTGTGTAGGCAATCACCACAGGGCCAATAAAATCTTCCAAACTGGCTACCAGGTGGGCTATGTGCTTAACTGGTTTGGGGGGGAAATGGGCCAGTACAGGCATTGTTAACTACTGTAAGGTAACAAGTTATGGTGTGTTCACACCAGACGCGAAGCGAATATGCGCATCGCGTCACTCGCTCTAGATTACTCGCGGTATGTTTTTCGTGTCACTCGCGCGAATAAAAACAGCCCGATCAACCATGTGTCACTCGCGCAAATAAAAACAGCCCGATCAACCATGGTGGAGATAACTACAATCGCTGTTTTGTACCTGTTGTCAAAAGTCCCAAATACAATGGAAAGCCAAACGCCGACGTGTCTGGGTTCACAGCACCATCCAGAGGAATTCGCTTCACAACTTTATTGTTTTTATTGTGAAAAATTGTCCACCACAATTTCTCATGTACAGTAGTGATTGGAGAAGCGACTCTTTTTGAAACTTTGAATTAATTGTTTTGTAAAGTGATTTACTTGTCCAATGTGCTTGGAAATATCGCACATTAAAAACATTTGCTGGTTAAATCCAGTGCAAAAATATGCTGTACGTATGGCATGTTCTACAAAATTTGCCTTCAAGCCTGGCTGGTCTCACCATCACTTTGCATTATGGAAATCAGTTCCTAAATAGGTTTAATTTTCTATTTTGTATACCATTGTAGACATACGTTTTTTTTTCCCCCAAAAAGGTATCCTCTTGTCTCGCTCTTTTCTCATTCTCTTTCATGTGTAAAGAAAGGAATCCACCAATTTTCCATCAACACTAAACTTATGTAATAATGCCAAAATATAGTTATAAAATAAAAGAAACAATAAGTAATAACTGCCATTATTTTAATTCTCAGCTGTGTCGTGATGGGAGAGAGCCGCTGTGATATCTGCTACAGGCAGACTGTACTGCGGTACCTTCATTGACTTTGACTCAAGGAGATCTGGAGTGAGACTAATCCCCAGACTGCAGCAGCTGCACCTGACACAGAGAAAGAAAGAAAGAATGAGAGAGAGAAAGAGAGAGATTGTGCCCATGCTAGCATCCCCTACACTCCATCCCAATCAAATACAACGTACTTCATCTTCCTTTCTCTCTTTCTGTTACACACACAGACTCGAAGCACATTACATCTGTGACGCAGA
>NW_015650702.1:268837-282604 GCF_001515625.1 Sinocyclocheilus rhinocerous | reverse complement strand
ATTGCTCCGGCCGGACAGGGCATCACAGTATGTGAGGGGCGTAACATTTCCGTCTCACGCTTGAGGTATTCGGCCAATCATAACGCACTGGATAGCTGGCCAATCACAGCACACCTCGCTTTTTCAGACCGATGAGCTTTGTAAAAATCGACACGTTTCAGAAAGGCGGGGCATAGAGGAGAAACAATAATGTACAGTATGTGGAAAATAATGTGTTTTTTTAACCTTAAACCGCATAAACACATTTCATTACACCAAATACACAAAATAATGTTCTTTTTAGCAACATCATATGACCCCTTTAAAATATATATCATTTGTGATGAAGAAAGTTACCCCAGTCTCATCACTACACATTGACTGCAAATTTATTGGCCACACAATCTCACCACATAAAACCAGTGTGACTGTTTTATTTTTGACATCAAACCCAAGCCACCCTCCCCCTAAAGAAGAAAAAATAGAAGGGAGACCCTTGAATGCCAAAGTCCTTACGGAAAGGAAATCCTTCCCCCTTTTCCCTGACTCTTTTACCACACTGGCATACAATGGATGTCTGTGCTAGTTACAGTTTCAGACACCAAATTTTCCACTCTGGTTTTTGAGCCTCCCAGCTGCATTTGCCTTCAAGCCTGGCTGGTCTCACCATCACTTTGCATTATGGAAATCAGTTCCTAAATAGGTTTAATTTTCTATTTTGTATACCATTGTAGACATACGTTTTTTTTTCCCCCAAAAAGGTATCCTCTTGTCTCGCTCTTTTCTCATTCTCTTTCATGTGTAAAGAAAGGAATCCACCAATTTTCCATCAACACTAAACTTATGTAATAATGCCAAAATATAGTTATAAAATAAAAGAAACAATAAGTAATAACTGCCATTATTTTAATTCTCAGCTGTGTCGTGATGGGAGAGAGCCGCTGTGATATCTGCTACAGGCAGACTGTACTGCGGTACCTTCATTGACTTTGACTCAAGGAGATCTGGAGTGAGACTAATCCCCAGACTGCAGCAGCTGCACCTGACACAGAGAAAGAAAGAAAGAATGAGAGAGAGAAAGAGAGAGATTGTGCCCATGCTAGCATCCCCTACACTCCATCCCAATCAAATACAACGTACTTCATCTTCCTTTCTCTCTTTCTGTTACACACACAGACTCGAAGCACATTACATCTGTGACGCAGTAGTCATTTCACAGGATGGTACCAGGGGATGCCGGTGCACCGTCTGCCAGTCTGCCTGACGGGAATAACAGATGAGAGAGGGAAAAGGGGAGGAGGGAGAAAAAGAGGTTTGTCTGAATTGCAGAGTAACAATTATGTGCAATCCACTCATATCTAATATCCATTTAAGCCAGTCATAATATTTTTGACTGGGAATTTAATTCAAATAAAATAAATAAAAATATATCATATAAATGAGTGACGGGAAACTAGAGAGAATAAATGAATAACGTGTCTTATAATTTGACATTGCCTGACCTTTTCAGATATTTCCAAGTGTGGTTTATGTTCAAATATGAACATTTAAACAATGTCAGAGAATACATAAACACTTCATTTATTCTGCCTTTTTTCTTGCTCCATATTATACTTGCACAAATTAGTCACATCTCAGTGCTTTGCCAATCTTCATCTATCAGTCACCAGCTAATGGAATCAAACGGTCTATAATGAACCAATTGCTATGCAGTGAAAGTTGTTGACTGTTAAAATGCCAGTCAGTCAGGTGGCCTATTGAAGTGACATCACTAAACATAACTTTTTTTTTTGTTTTGTTTTATTGCCAGGTATGTTTACACATACAAGGAATTACATATGAGTAAATTATGAATATTTATGTACAAAATGAATGAGCATTCAATGCATCAAAAATGTGTATCTTCCAAATGTCAGAAGTCTGCAGATTTTTTTACAGTTTATATATTTTACATTGTGGTTTTCTGTAGTTCCAGTCATTTTTACTCCCAACATCCGCAACATATCTCAGCCGCTGCAGAGTTATCCCTCACTCTGTGAAGGGTTTGTCAGACATGAAGCTTTGTAATAAGGGCTGACAGTGCTTCAGCACATGCACTAATGTTCCATGCAAATATAAACCACAGAGTGATGTAAAGTATTTGCAACACAGCAAGAGGAAAAAAGGGAAGGGTGATGTATTGTGTGGGCAAACATTACTGAAATATATTATTTCATAATGCACTGAAACATGATAAACACTAACCACCAAAAAGCACCTCCATTAAACATGAAAAGAACATCATGATAAACTCAGCACCAAACAAATCTAGAAATGTAAATTAAATCAACGTTAATTACTCGCATCAAGAGGTACGTAGCATGGTGCAGAAGGAAGCATGCACGCAGCACCTTGAGTGTTACTCTGAAGCAAAATAATTATCCTCTCCAACCTACAGTGAGCGATACTGTACTCCAGAACATGATGTTCTGTATTGATCTCATCTGTACTTATTGTGTGAAATAATGTAATGCTTATAATTTATCTAACTATATCAGGGCAATAATTCCTTCCCTCCAGCAACCTGTAACTTATCAAATAACAACAATCCAATCAATTTCAGAAAGACGAAATCAAGTCCCTCCCTACATTCATTTTTACATGTGCGAGAAGCAGCTACATGTTTGCATTTGGATTTATTACTGTACATCACAATAAGGAAGAAAATACAATTTACGTTTCATCCCGACTTTAAACAGTTCCAGACTCTTGTACTCTCCTTGTCTTAGAAATGTCTTCAGTCATTCTCAGCCTAAGGTCTGTGACATTTTTAAACAAATTGTTCATTCAATTGGTCATTTATTTCATCATGGTCATGGTGGGTTACTTTCCAAGGCATTTTGGGTTGTCAGTCAGCAACAACAACTAAATATAGCTTCTACTGCTGTTTTCTACTCTATTATAGTCTTAATTAGTGTGCACAGGTCTAAACTACTAACTTGATCTTATTTACTTTGTCACTGTGACAATAAAAGATGATTGGGATCAATGCTGTTATGCTAAACAGCTGTAGTTCAACCTGTCCATTCGTTGTATTGGAGTCTGTTTTTATAATAAAGGTAAATACACAAACACTGTTTTTAAGCTGGTATGCATTGGGAAACTAACTAATAATGAGAAAAGGAATAGACAGTCAGACTCAGTAAAAGAAAAAAGATAGGGAGAGAGAAGGAACAAACCGAATTGAAAGAGACACAGATGAAGTGGAAAAAGGGCAGCTGAGAGAAAATAAAAGTTAGGCCAGGCAAAATCAGGGATGCAAAGAGAATGTGTGAATGAGAAGTGCAGAGAGAGAGATTGAACTGGAGCTGGTGTCATTGATAGCTCAGCTCCTACTGACAGAATGGCCCAGTGGTAAGGAAAAGGCTTAGGTAGATATCGATTTTGAGAGCAGGCTGGTCTTGATTTACAAAGCCAAAGCTGCTTAAGCTGGCCAGTGTTTTTTTATTTTTATTTATTTATTTATTTTTGGGTGTAAACAAAGGCACACTGCGCTGCCAAAGAAGAAGACAGGCAAAGAAGGGCCTTTCAGAAACAGGCAGAAAGGCAGATAAAAAGGATGCAAGGAAATGCAACACACTAACTGACCAACTAAAATGAATTTGACTTAAACAAATACAGCACTAAATAATACTTTAGTATTATTGTACATGTCCATGTAGCAAAAAATATACAATTCATCATCAGTCTCAATTGTTTATTAAAATGGCTGGTACTACATAGATAAATATCTCTATTAAAGATGCCACTCACCTCCAAGACGGCCGTTTATCACCTTGTTTGGTGGCCAAGTTCAATGAGATTAACAAATGCCATATAAAAGTCACACTGTACTTTTTTTTTTTTGTCTAATTAGACAAAAAAGTGAAACACAACAAATAAGCATATTATATTATATTCATTAAAAGTTAAGGAGGCCATAATAATAATAATGTTCATGTTTATAGAACTTTTCATAAAGCCAGGGACACTTTGTGGAACTAAAACAAAAGAATACCAAAAGAAAGAAAGTACAGTACATAACAGACAGAAATAAAACAGAGAAATGTGCTCATGGTCAGTCATATTTTTTCTGATTCTTGAAATATTATTTTATTTTAATTTGAAAGCTCTAGGGTTTTGAAAAACAAACTAAAAACAAACCTATATAGCCCAATGCAAAAGTCATCAGCTTGTCTGTCAAAGCTCCAGAGACTGCCATTCGTTGTATTGGAGTCTGTTTTTATAATAAAGGTAAATACACAAACACTGTTTTTAAGCTGGTATGCATTGGGAAACTAACTAATAATGAGAAAAGGAATAGACAGTCAGACTCAGTAAAAGAAAAAAGATAGGGAGAGAGAAGGAACAAACCGAATTGAAAGAGACACAGATGAAGTGGAAAAAGGGCAGCTGAGAGAAAATAAAAGTTAGGCCAGGCAAAATCAGGGATGCAAAGAGAATGTGTGAATGAGAAGTGCAGAGAGAGAGATTGAACTGGAGCTGGTGTCATTGATAGCTCAGCTCCTACTGACAGAATGGCCCAGTGGTAAGGAAAAGGCTTAGGTAGATATCGATTTTGAGAGCAGGCTGGTCTTGATTTACAAAGCCAAAGCTGCTTAAGCTGGCCAGTGTTTTTTTTTATTTATTTATTTATTTATTTATTTATTTTTGGGTGTAAACAAAGGCACACTGCGCTGCCAAAGAAGAAGACAGGCAAAGAAGGGCCTTTCAGAAACAGGCAGAAAGGCAGATAAAAAGGATGCAAGGAAATGCAACACACTAACTGACCAACTAAAATGAATTTGACTTAAACAAATACAGCACTAAATAATACTTTAGTATTATTGTACATGTCCATGTAGCAAAAAATATACAATTCATCATCAGTCTCAATTGTTTATTAAAATGGCTGGTACTACATAGATAAATATCTCTATTAAAGATGCCACTCACCTCCAAGACGGCCGTTTATCACCTTGTTTGGTGGCCAAGTTCAATGAGATTAACAAATGCCATATAAAAGTCACACTGTACTTTTTTTTTTTTGTCTAATTAGACAAAAAAGTGAAACACAACAAATAAGCATATTATATTATATTCATTAAAAGTTAAGGAGGCCATAATAATAATAATGTTCATGTTTATAGAACTTTTCATAAAGCCAGGGACACTTTGTGGAACTAAAACAAAAGAATACCAAAAGAAAGAAAGTACAGTACATAACAGACAGAAATAAAACAGAGAAATGTGCTCATGGTCAGTCATATTTTTTCTGATTCTTGAAATATTATTTTATTTTAATTTGAAAGCTCTAGGGTTTTGAAAAACAAACTAAAAACAAACCTATATAGCCCAATGCAAAAGTCATCAGCTTGTCTGTCAAAGCTCCAGAGACTGGGACTTATAGGAAACAGATCTGACTCTCTAATTACACTCTACCTCTCTTTGATTACCTGCCCTATGAGCCGAGCACGCTCACATGGGCGACTGATCTCGAAGTTACCCCTTGATGAAGTACCCAAAGGAGAAATCATGTCCAAATGATTAGTGTATCACATTCAGGCTTTTGAGCAGAGTACACACACCTGTCAACTTGTTGCCAGCTTGTTCGGTTCAAGGATCACTGCATTTCCTCTTAAATGCCTCTAATCCTTCTCTGTTTTAAATTTGATGTACTCTTGTGTCACTCATTTCCTTTATCCTTTCTCTCCTTCTTTCTCTCTGTAGGTTACGAGTGTTTCTTCAGTCATATCATTTGTAATAAGCAACCGACAGCTGCTTCAGTGAATGTCTTTTTTTCCTTCCTTACTGTCAGCATAGTAACCACTAGAGGTATCTGGCATTACAATATTATATTGATTTTATTATATCCAGGTCATGACACTATGATTTTGTTATTCTTTTCCCTCACCCCTTGTAACCACAGAAGAAAGGGGTCTTAAAAGGGGTCATATTGTACTTTTTTCTATTTACTTTTTCTCCCTGAGGTCCACTTACATTGTTAGTAACTTTTTTTTTTTGCACCAAAACATTCATTATTTAGATTTCATGACCACTTTCCACTCTATCTCTGTGTAATTAAACTGGCCATTTCTTGCTGCAGTGTGTTTAAGATTAATCGTTTTTCACATACAAAATGTGAAACATTATGACGGGTTCACAAAATAGTCCAAGCTCAAACGTGCCTCGCAAAATAATAATAAAAAAAAAGATCAGGGACATTGTTATATCGCTTTTCTAACATTGTCTAATCCATCAGAAGAAAATGCTTCTATTCTGAACACTCTATAGGCATTTTGATGTGCAAACGTGGGCGGTCATATATTATTAAAATGATATGATCTTTTTTCATTGTGGAGGAAGTTTTGAGTTCTGAAAGTCACAGTACTGTATGTTTTCATAAAACAACTCTTTTATCTCAAAAGATCAAGGAAACATTAGTTGTTCAACATATGACCCCTTTAATGATGCAGCTCATCTATTTATAAATCAGCCAGATAGCAGCACCTTGTGTACAGCACTTATTCACTGTAAGTTGACTGAGAAAAGAGTTTTTCACCTTTCAAGGGATAGTTCAGCCAAAAAGAAAAACTCGCACATCATTTACTCACACAACATTTCCAAACATGTATCACTTTCTTTCTTCTGTACAACACAAAAGAATATTCAAAAGTCTCAGTGTTGTTGTTAATTGTTGTTTTTGTCCATACAATGAAAACAATCTATCCCTTTAAGGATGTCCTTTTTAAAGTAAACCATAAAGCTATGATATTACTATCAATCTCTCTCACTTCCTCCCTCTATGTGGAAAATACTTATGACAGCTCTAAAAAAGTATTTTAGAAATGTGTTTTCCACCATTCAGCTGCTCTTTTGTAAAAGCTGAACTATTAAAAACATGAACATGGACTGTGCATCATAACTATTCTGTTATAACAAATCTGCTGTGCAGCTTTGACTAGGAGAGAATCATTTGACATAGTCCCTAAAGGCAGGAACAAATAAGATGCATCAATGTGTCAATTTGGATGGGATTATTGGATATTTTTCACTCGATTCCTCCTTTTTCCTCTATTCTGACAGAACTCTAATTTGTCTTTCTCTGTGCTGCTTAATGCTCTGTTTGTACACCACAATGAAAGAACTTTCTCTACTCTCATGGTGCAGCGTGATCATCTGCACAGTCCAAACTAAACATCCAGCTAACAACTAAAGAGGTATGAACTCTGTCTTGCAGCTGTCTTGGTGACAAGTATTAAGTATTGGGGTCATGTGTAAAAAGCATTTCCATTCCACTGAATAAAACAGACTGTAAAGTCCAAGTATGTTTTTCCCATAGCACATATACACTACCATTATACAGTTTAGGGTTGGTAAGATTTTATGTTTCTCACATAATTCTCACCAAGACTGCATTTATTTGATGAAAATAATATGCTGGTTTAGTGCTGATATTATACACTATGATATGCTGATTTGGTGCTAAAGAAACCTTTCTTATTATTAATGTTGAAAACGACTGTGATACCCTTTTTTTAAGGATTCTTTGAATCGAAGGTTGAATAAAAATGTTATTGAATTCAAATATGAACATAAATAACAATATTTCTGAATGAAAATATTAATGAAAAAAAAATAAAAAATCTCACTGACCTGAAACTTTTGAACAATTTCTACACATTGTCACTTTTTCTAGTGCACTATAATCCACTTTTTTCTCAGTTCATAGGGTAATGACAACATAACATCAGGCCTTAAATACTAAGAATAGAGAATGGTTTGAAATTAGAGATTTAGAGAGTTAGATATGGAACATCTTGTGCAGATGCAAGCTCTGTCTAGCCGCAGATGTGGTCCTCTGGGATGTGTCATTTTCCTGCCTGTTTGACCTTTTAAAAAAAAAAAAAGGTATCTGATTGATGCCTGCACTGGGATGAGAGATTGATAAAAAGAAACATGAAGGGATTTCAAAATGTAAGATGTGCTACAGTGTTTTCATAAAATGAGAAACTGAATCCCTTAAGTAAATTTTCAGCTAGTTTTGACCAGTCTCCCAGTATCACTGGCATTTCCTATTATGATGTTTCATATAAATGCATCAAATATAACTAACAGCATTTTTGGCTGTCTCCAATATAACACTGTAGTAAACACCATTTCAAATGAAATGACATGATCATAAAAGGATGAGATGACTCAACATTGGAACTGACCTTAGATTAATATCATTTAATCTTAATTTGGTTGTTTCCATTATGATCATGAGAATAAAATCATTTGAGATCAGTTTACCAAAGATGGAACTCACAAACTGGAAAGAAATGCCATACAGGGAAGTAATACTAGCTGTACTCAATCTAATTCCCATTATTAAAACAGAATTAGGAATGTGAAGCAGAAGGCCCAGACTGCTCTCTTCATTTATCTGTAGTCTGGCAGCATATGTTATAAATGCTGCAGAGAGGAAATGTCAAATAAACAGCCCTCCGCACCTTATCAACAGGAAGTGACGAAAACTTTTCTGTCACACACCATGCCTTTGAATCGCCTCTTTCAGAGGAACACACATACACACAAACAGAAGAAATATATTCTCTGTGAAGAAGGTACAGATGAATGATTTTTCCACTCTGCCGATATGAGCTGTGATCTATCCAGACTGATGATGCAACCTTTATAACTGTCACACAATTCTCCTGTCATCACCATCAAGTGCCATCTTTATGCAGGCTGTGCAGAAGTCAGTGAATGAATGAATAAGTGATCAATCAATCAATGCCAACATTAAAATATCTTTTAAAATTATGAATGAGTTCATCCAAGGTTCACACACTAGAGTTATGGAAGAGGGCAGATATGCTTGGCTTGCTTTCCATAATGAAACTAGACAGAAGCTCCAAGTTCCCCACAGGAAATAACTGTGGATAAAGAAGAGGGACTTATTGAATGGGAAGAATGAATTTCAATAAGTAAAATGGGGTATTCGCCTATTTACTGTATATATTCTTGAAGTTATGAGCAGCATGATAATGAATAGAGACAACTTAATAAATCATCAAAAAAAAAACACACACATGAAACTATATATGCACATACCGTATATATCACGAAGGCACTAAGGCAGCAATAGAATGTACATTAGAAACAAAACACAGTGAAACTGAATTTAATTCATGTCAAACATGCATGATCCAGACCACTGACTTTCAGGTCTACAGACATTAGTTTGCGCTACAAGGCAAAGAGCTCCTCCCAGAGAGGATGTGACCGTCTGCAAACAGGATTCAAGATGGAAAATCAAACAAAGATTAGCATGCAAAAGTATGAAGCTGACGATGACAGCTGGGAATATTCATATGGTCTGATATTTCTTATTGTCATGGTTTTTCTACAGTATGTCTCAATACTTCTAAAGAGTTAAAATTATGATGTAAAGTCAGACATTGGAAGACAAGGGCACCATTGAGGGAAATATAGTGTAAGATTGGATGCAATATCCATAATAAGTAAACTAGACTTGTCAGAAGCCTCATAAAATAAGACTTACATTCGTTAATAAGACTTTATGAAGTCAATAAAATGAAATAGACACAGAGTGATAATGGACATTACATTAAAAAACTCACGGAAGGGCAATAACACCAATCTGTTTACTGTATATTTAAAATCGAGTTATATAAGATAGCTTAGTCATCTTTCGCTACTGTCATTTGTGAAATTTGGACAGCAGTCTGCTCTAGTCATGTTTACAGCTGCACTCCTTACTGCAAAAGAGAATATGTTCTTATGAGTCAGCTATAGTACAGTATGTTAGGAAACCTGGTGTTGTTGTTTTTTTTTTCAGTCATGAGCCTGCAGTGCTCTTAGTTCAAGAATTTTAACATTCACTACAATCTGACAAGGCTCAAAGGATTACCCCATCAACTGACAACTGATGCAGTTACAAGCCACTAAACCCACAGCTAACACTGTTAACACAATTTACTTCAGCTTTGAATTCAATAAGATGGTTTAAAAGATAAAGTTTCTCCTGAGATGCCAATCACAGCTCACAACCATTCACCATCTAGAGTACAAATCTAACCAACTTCAAATACACAACAAAAGGTATTTCAGGATGTGTTATGTCCCCCATTCTGTGCTATGAATCATGTAATTGTTGTCCTTTTTCCTATCTGTTTTACAGTGTACTCTCAGTGTGCTGCTCTCAGCGTTCAGCTTTTGGCATCAGTGGCCAGTGCTCAGTGGCCGGTGCTCAGTGCGGCATGACATAGAGGTATTTGAAGGAAATAGGCCTAATTATGTGTTTTGCAGGCTCAGTCGTATGTAGAGAGATATAGCTGTTAGGTAAGTGAAATTCATAATTGATTTGAAAGGACATCCAGGGCATTGCCAGGTCTCCATCCAGATATTTTTATGTGAAGTTTAGGTTATCACATAAAAAGGATTAAAAAATAAAAAAAAACGTAAGAATGCACATTAAAACAATAAAAGGTCTTGCTTAAAATGTTGTTTTCCCCCCAGGTAAAAATATGCACGCATAAATTACTATGAAAATACATGAATTCCTAGATGAACATCAGCCTCAATGTGTCAGTCATGTGACTGAATAATTCACTCACAGAAGAAAATGTCATCAGACCAAATATGCACTCGCAGGAAAAAAAATATGGTACAAAAGCTGTCACTGGGGTGGTGCCTTTTCAAACAAATATACCTTTGTACTTAAAAGGTCCATATTGGTAACTTAAAGATACATATTAGTACCTAAAAGGTACAAAAGTGTACGTTTGGAAAGGTACCACTCCTTTACTTTTGTACCTTTTTTCTGAGAGTGTATAACATCTCAAATGTTGCTCTAGTCATTCTACAAAGCAGGAGCCAAAGCCTGTCATCAAAATGATTGGCATGCTGTCACTAAAGATAACCCATCTGCTGCTTGATAGTTAACAAAGTTTGTCAGAGCGTTTTGTCTGGGATTTACATAGTTTAATAAAACGATGTAAATTGTGATTTACTATGTTTAATAAAAGAGAAACAGTAGCTACAACTCCCATTTCTATTTTGCGTTAACTTTATCCCCAGGTGAATGATTTTGCGATATTCAGGTTTTTTTCCCAGCATAAATTAAATTTGCAACTTAGATGCATATACTATTACATATTATAATATATAATATTATAACATTATTACATATTATTCAGAGGGGAAAAACAATAAATCGGACAAAGTTCAGTCAATCAGTTAATCTTATGTTTTGGAAAAAAGATATGATGAAACTATACTAAATGGTTAAACTATTCTTATTGATCATAAAAAAAAGAGTTAAATAGTTGCTGTAACAACATCATTGCGCAAACATGAATGCAAATAGAGCTTTCTTAAAATGAAATTTCATACAGAGAGCTGCCACAGCTCATGAATGGCCTTCGGCACTGAGGGGGAAGTGAAGCGTTTCTCACAAAATGTGCTGTGCTACCGACTGTTTTTTATTTCCTAGGAAAAGGAGGAGCGGAGAAAAAGAGAGAAAAACAAGATTTTTGGTTCTTTTACACTTCAGAAGAGTTCAGATGCACACACACACACACACACACACAGCTCAGCGATAAGGGGGCAATCAATCTTCATCATCACAATTGTTCATTGAAATAGCCATCAAACCGTGCGTCATCTTCATGCCTCATTTGGTCACTCCATCCAAACACCCTCACCCCACAGCATCATGTCACCCTCTCCTCTCTTGCATACCCAGCTGGTTTCTCGTCATGTTTGTTGCTGCTTGTGATACTGAGGCAGTGGGTAGGCTTCCCTCCCTCTTTCTTTAAGCAGCACCCATTACCAATGCAGCACCAGTGACTCAGCCTGCTTTCTTCCATCTTACACCTCACACACACAAACAAACCAACTCATACACAAACAACTCACTCGACACATGCAAAGCACATGCCCACAGTCACCCTTCTCTCCCACACACACAAATACATGCAAACGCAATTAAAACCCACACACAGCCGCTGACCTCTCAATCCCTTCAGATCCCTCAAACGTATAAATAAGGGCAGCAGATATGTCCAAACAATTAGTGCTGTTGACTACTTACATGCCTACAGTCATAATAATGTTTCAGCTCACGCAAACGCAACACTTAGTCAAACCTACTGATGGGATAACAAGTAGTCACGATGTCAGCTCGCGAGTGAGCCACCTCCTGTACAACACACACACACACACACACACACACACACACACACAAAACATTCATATGATTGCTACAAGCACATCATCCAACCATCAGATGTCCACACAGAAAGTAAATGAACCCTTAGTCACAACAACAGCCGAACGATAGCCTGGTTAAACGAATAACACACGAACAGTGATACATTTTCATGTCTTTATTGAGTGTGAACATTCGCAGTGAAAGGTGGAAAAGATGTGAATCTTTAAGCTGAGGACTCTTCCAAAAGAAAATTGGAGACCAATCAATAAAAAACGTTTACAAGCGCAGTTATAATGAAGCTACAGCGGGTTATTGCTTAGTCGAGATACAGTTTTCATTTGTCTGGCCAAGTATACAGGTGCATCTCAATAAATTAGAATGTCGTGGAATTCAGTAATTCAACTCAAATTGTGAAACTCGGATTGGTTTTTGTTAAATGTGAGCCAAAATCATCACAATTAAAAGAACCAAAGAATTAAACTACTTCAGTCTGTGTGCATTGAATTTATTTAATACACGAGTTTCACAATTTGAGTTGAATTACTGAAATAAATGAACTTTTCCACTACATTCTAATTTATTGAGATGCACCTGTACATGACGCACTGCATAATTTGAAAGATGAAATACATTGCACATTACCTCTGTCTATTGTAGAATATTGTTACTGTAAGTCTGATATTCTGGTTCCAAACACTGTTTTAGATCCCAAATGCAAACAACAAATGGTGCTGTAGTATTACTGAAAAATCATAATCTCAATACCAGAATCATAAGTGGCCAGACCTGATTAATCTTTTCTGAATTCTTAAAATATTAGTGTCCAAGACATGCTGAGCCCAGAGACTGTAGTGTACATAGTGAGTTTTTAAAAACTTAGCTTAAAGGTGTGCTATATACTGCTCATAAACGGCTGTTAGTATGAGTTGAGAGCAAGATAGTACGAGTTGACGAAGTTGACAAAGCAGAGCTACAGTTGCATCATCTAGTTCTGTCAATCAAATTATGTAAAAACCAAACTGGTCAAATTTATAGCAGACCAAAACATTTCCTAAAATAGAGTATGTAAAAAGTGCATGTAAACATGCTTACTAAAAGGAAATTTGAGATGTTGGTCGAAGACACACTGTACTAAATTTTAAGTTTTAATAAAAAATTGCTCTCAGAAGAACTCAAATTAAGCTTATTCCTAAAGGAATAATCTTAAGAATAAAACCAAAGAACTGTTGACTTACATAAAGTTAGAAAGGTTAAAAATTGGAACAAATATCTTTAAAGGGTTAGTTCACCCAAAAATGAAAATTCTGTCATTAATTACTCCCCCTTGTGTTGTTCTAAACCCGTAAGACCTCCGTTCATCTTCGGAACACAAATTAAGATATTTTTGATGAATTTTGAGAGCTCTCTGACCTTCCCATAGACAGCAATGTAATTACCACGATTAAGGTCCATAAACGTAGCAAGGAGATCAGTAAAATAATCCATGTGACATCAGGGGCTCAACCGAAGAGAATACTTTTTGTATGCAAAGAAAACAAAAATAACGA
>NW_015650702.1:256097-268674 GCF_001515625.1 Sinocyclocheilus rhinocerous | reverse complement strand
CTATGGGAGGGTCAGAGAGCTCTCGGAATGCATCAAAAATATCTTAATTTGTGTTCCGAAGACGAACGGAGGTCTTCCGGGTTTAGAATGACATGAGGGTGAGTAATTAATGACAGAATTTTCATTTTTGGGTGAACTAACCCTTTAAAGCTTTAATGTTGATAGATGGAGAATATTCAGCACTGTTGCTACTCATCCGCAGAAAAATTAATTCTCAACTTTAAGGACGTTTGCAGAGGAATGTTAGCCCATCTGTTCGCCAATTGAAGCTCAACAGAAGTTGGATGATGCTGCAACAGGAGTAATCAACAATAGAATGGCATCAGCAGAAGAAAATACGCCTTCTGGTGTGGCCCATGATCTCAAGAGAGCGGTTCACACCAGATATCCGAAAAATATTGCTGAACTCAAACAGTTTTATAAAGAGCACTTTGTGAAAATGTCCTTCTGACCGTTGTGCAGGTTCGATCTGCAATTACAGGAAACATTTGCTGGAGGTTATTGCTGCCAAACAAGGGTCAGCCAGTTATTAAATCCAAGAGTTCACATACTTTTTCCACCCTGCACAGTTCATGCTGTGTGTTTAAAGCTGCAGTCCGTAACTTTTTCTGGTAAAAAATGATCAGAAATCAAGATTTGAGCAAGTACATAACCAGCCTGTGTTCAAAACTATTGCCTTACTTTAGCCTGTTTCACAACAGTTAGTTTATAATGATGTTTTCTAATTTGAGTGGTACGTGTAGGTTTTCACGGGAAATTCGAGCATGCTGCTGCGTCATTACGTCACGTCTGCAAACATAAAGAAGTTGTCCCGGCTACTAGGCTATCGCATGTGAGGATCCTGCAGGTGGCGGATCGTTTATAGCCTTTTCTCACAGCAGCCAGAATAATTAAATGTATCATTTTGATGGCAGATTGTAATCCAGAAAGGATTATGTGTTTATGAAACACATGTGAATGAAATTAAATTATATTCCAGTTTTAAATGTGCTTCCGATTATAGATAGCCTGGGCACACTATACTCATAGTCACGCAATGCTGATGTTGTTAACATTAACAATTTGAGAATAAAGTATAACAATAATAATAATTTGCACGGTTTGATGTGATATGAGCTAATTTAGATTAAATCACCATTGGTAGCGCAATTTATTGTACTGCTTTTTTCCTCAGTTGGTCAGAAAAAACGTAGCAGACTTGTTGCTTACTTGTTCAGATGACAATATACAGTGAAAATTCTTATTTGGGTCATATATTCCAAGACGTAGGCTAGAATCTGTGAGTGCAAAGTACAATATCCACACCGGTGCGGTGACTGACTGCCACACACTGAAATCTACACGCTAATACACACTATACTCATAGTCACGCAATGTTGATGTTGTTAACATTAATAATTTGAGAATAAAGTATAACAATAATAATAATTTGCACGGTTTGATGTGATATGAGCTAATTTAGATTAAATCACCATTGGTAGCGCAATTTATTGTACTGCTTTTTTCCTCAGTTGGTCAGAAAAAACGTAGCAGACTTGTTGCTTACTTGTTCAGATGACAATATACAGTGAAAATTCTTATTTGGGTCATATATTCCAAGACGTAGGCTAGAATCTGTGACTCTGAAGTACAGTGAATCCACACCGGTGCAGTGACTGACTGCCACACATACTCCTCAAAACATTAGATCCATCCGTGCTAGAGCCGTGCCGGCGCACAACCCACGCAGGGAAGATAATTCCGCAAACAGCTGCAATTGCAGGATTCAAACAGGGATGGCGACAAAGAGGCAAAATTTACGGACTGCAGCTTTAATCAAAGACACGAAAAAGCATCATTGCTTTTGTGTTATTTATTTTAGCAGACTGTGTTTGTCTGTTGTGAATTTCTTGACTATATCAAATTTTGAGGACAATTTATGCAGAAATTCCTCTTAAATATACAAATAAAAATCAATTATTAGTAGAATATACATTTTATTGTGGAAATAGCATGTTGGTGGCCAAAACATGATGCATACTATTACTTATACTTTCCTTCCTTCATTGCATAAAATGCTGCGCTGGCTATGTTTGTTCTTTCTCTTTATATCAGATAAGCTATGCCGAAATGTCCCTGTGGAACACAAAGGCAGTTGGAGGCTTTAAATAAAACGATGGCCTGATTATGAGAGAGAGGGAAAGAGAATGAAAAAGGGAATGAGGGAGAGAATGAGGCACTGGCAGGCTGGACCAAAGATAAAGCACATAGTTTAGGTGATTGATATTACTAATTTTGAGTTGCAAGTGTGAGACAAAATACAGTTTTTTTGTAGACATCCCAAGAAGAAATGTGAGAACACTACCTTTGAAATGATGGATAGATGCATGCAGAACTGAGAAGAAGACGGAGAGATAATGCTGATTTGCAATGCAAAAGATCTCAGACATGCAAATAGGCTTATTTGGTAGTAGGAGAGAGCAGAAGGCCACACAGATCAATGGTTAGAGACAAGCTTGAGAGTGAGAATTATCAAGCATGCTGGGAAATGTAGTTTTAAAACAGTCATCTGCTCCTATAGCTCAACTAGTACAGCATGCAAACTCAAGGGTTGTGAGTTCAATTCTTAAAGAACACACATGATGGCAACACGTATACCTTAAATCCCCTGTCAGTTTGGATAGAAGCAAATGCATGAATGTTATTCTTTCCCCAAATTCCTAAATGGTCAACAAACATGATTTTAGTTTGATGATGGTATTTTGAAAATTAAATCCAGCAGTTACATGGCCCCAAACACATATGCAAAAATCAACTTCACAAAGTGTTCCAGGTTAAGCTGGGATTGTCAAAAATTAAAACTACTACTAATAATAGTAATAATAATAATAGTCCCTTCTTGAAGATTCTGTTGCCTATTGACCATTTCCATCAACATGATTTCAGGCATGAAAAACTGATTCAGCAGCGGTCTGATCAAACAAATATATATAATATGTGTAAAATTTACATCACTGTATATTATAAAATGTAGAATATTATAAATGTATAAGTGAACGGGGTACAGGCTAAGATAGAAAGCCAATCTATTAAAAGTCAATTAAATCACTTTGGGATCCAAGGCAGATTTGATTCAACAGGCAGAGTAACTGTTCATGACACCGGTTCTGTTATGAGATCTCTGCGGAAAAAAGGGGTGCATGAGGGATAACCTCACTTCTTTTGATGGATTATAAAGACACAAACGTTTACAAGCTAACATTACAGACACGTCATAATTATACCTTATCAAAGTATGATGAACTCTCCCGCAAGCAGTTCATGGACAGAGATGTGAAAGTTACAAAATGATTCACCGTCCTGATTCAGTTCAGCTCTTTTCGGCAAGGTCCATTTCGCCCTCACACAGCCCACATGTGCACGACTGTTTCAAACAAACAGGTCAATATAGCAGCTAATTGCTTTAATTTCATTACTAGCACTCAGCGGAACTGCTGTACTTAACCAACACTGTAACGCAGGGAAGAGCAGTGAGCTGGAAAAACCTAGCTAATGGCTAATTCACTCATAAGTCATAGGCATTAGATGAGCTCCACTGGCCCTGAGAAACAACTGAGCTTTACAGACTTATCTGTATTGTTACTTATTATAAAGTTTATACGTAAAGGTAGAATGTTTTTATTTAGCCAACCATTTCTTTTGACTCGTATACAATAAAACAGGAGTCAGTGGCACCTTTTTACCCTTTACAATGTCACAGTCATGTGCATGACACAGAGGCTGCATATTTAACTTGTCAAACATGTCTCTCTTTGTGAGCGCGCAGGTGTTCTCGACAGATCCTTTACTGCTTTGAGGCCAGCTGTCCATGACAGATCATACAGACTGTCTTTGCTCTTCTTCCCTCCTAAAATACATGCACATGAACCCACTCAGTACCCGCTCTTTTGTTCCCCACAAAACAGAGGCAACAGCACCACCGGCTTCTTGGCACGTTCAAGGGTGCCGGAGTTAAACTTTCATGAAGCCCTTTCACTATCATGTTCTGTTCATCATTTTTCAAGGTCAGCACTTTATAAGCGAGACAAAGACCACAGAATAGTACATAGAGACTGAAGTCGACAGAGCGTCATGTTTCAGCATTTTTAGCCGTCTCCTCTGGAGTGTGCAGTGTCAGGTTCTAGTCACGCAGCGTGAGATCTTCAAACCCCCTGTTCATCCGTAACACTGCTGCGAAGCATGTGCTAATTAGTCTGTGTCTCTCTTCTGAGCATGAGGTGAAGTCAGTTCGAAGAGAAAGACCAATATAGTAGTAGTGGAATGTGCTTTGGAGCAAGACACAAAGGACATTGTTGTGAAATAAAGCCAGTTTCTATCAGAAATTGGATTTTATTCCATCTGAAATGAGCTGACATGAGCTGGTGCTATTAAAAGGTATATTTTACCTTTGTATTTTCACCTTCACACCATTCCATCCAAACCCATACTGTGGAACACAAAGGAATCTTTCTACTGTGGAACACAAAGGAAGATATTTAGAAGAATGTTCAAGGTGCTCTTTTCTACATAATGCAAAAAGATGACAACCAGCAGGTCGCAGGTTCGAAATAACAAAATAATTCATTTTGGGGTGAACTATCCCTTTAAATAACTGACGTTAAGTTGTTTCAAAGACATTTTGCTGAAGAGCATTATGCTTAAAATGAGGTCTGCTGCCAAAGGAATTTATCACTTATAAAGGTGACCCCTCAATACAGCTAAGAAGAGGATATATGCTCCCTGCTTTGAGTGAGATGAAAAAAACAGATTGTGAGCTAGTGAAGGTCATGGCCAGTGGCCACCACGGAAAACTAGTTACCATAATAGAAATGCACCAAACTCATCCTGAAAATCTTCCATTGCCTGTATTACCTCCTCCCCTCCATCCCTTATATTTTGCACTCTCCTTTCCTCCCTCCTACAAATACAATTGCTTTCTTCTTGATATACAGTCTCGTTGTCATTTGTTTGGACTCATTGCTCCCAGCAGCCCTCCAGTTGTCTTTCTCCTCCCCTGCTTTTTTTGTCCTCCTTGCACTGCTGAAGCTTTCAGTGATGGAACAAGGAAAGGACTGAACCATATTCCAATCAGAGGAAATATAAAATCAGGGGGAAAATTAATTTTTGTATTAAAATGTATTATCAGTAACATTACCTGAGTACAAGGGAGACAATGCTTTAATATATATGAAAAAAAAAAGAAATAAAAATCTACTTTCTAAAAGCATGTCCCTGGTCTTATTGTGAAAGATTCATCACTTCACATTATTCCAGCATCAAATAGTTTGTCTTCATAATATTGGGGGAAAAAACATGTGGTCTGGCTATGTTCTGGTATGTAATGCCCATTTTTACCATCCAATCAATTCCCCATGACTTCCCAAAGTCCTGCCTGACATTTTTTTTCTTAGAAGTGCACTAGCATTCAATCAGTAGACAAAAACTCCACAAAATAGTTTTGAAAGTTGTGAGCTGTGAAAATAACGTGATTTTGGACCTTTATACAGTGCATGCCATTGTAAAGACTGTCCCTCACAGCCTTGTTTGCATCTACGTTAAAATCAATATGGTGTCTAACCTGATTAGGGCCTATTAGAACAACACCGGCATTGGTAAATATTGACTGGATTTTCATTTTTGGGTGAACTATTCATTTAAGTAAAAAGTGTTGTGCATGGCAACTAGGGGTGGAACGGTTCGCGGAAAAAAATCAAACCGTACGGTTCTCCACACACGGTTCGGCTAATATATGTTTCTGTTGATGGATGTGCATTCTGGCTTCAAAACTAATGTTAGACCTACCTAAAAAAAAAATGAAAATCACTGTTTATTTTATTTGTATCTTTACTCTATTGTATTAATTTTTGCTGTTGCTTGTAGTTAGATAGATTATTCTTATTTTCTTTATTTTTATTTGACAGTATAGTTTTTGCCTAAACATAGCGCATACCGAACCATACCGAAACCGTGACTCTAAAACCCTGATACAAACCGAACCGTGAGTAAGTTGAACCGTTCCACCCCTAATGGCAACTCACATTTACTAAGTAAATTAAATGATAGGTTCATATTGGTAAAGTGGGTGTGTGCCATTTTCTTTACTTACAGATAAGGAATCAGTAGTCAAATTCTAAATAACTACTACTAGTCATTATTACTAAAAGAACAATACATTATGACTCTGAAGCCAGAAATGTTTGATTATAACCAATGTAAAATGCTCACTGCATTCATGTGACTTTCAGCTAAATTGACACCGAATATACAGAAAACTCTGGTTTTCCACAAATAATAATAATAATAGCAATAATAGTGTAATTTAACACTCTCACACAGGAAACATCTCAAGAACTGAAACAAAATACTCTCCGCTCCACTTTATGTTGCCTGTTTTAGGCTTGGTGTGATATCACTGCAGTCCTGAAGCCCTACATTTCTGTAGTTCTGATGTTTTGAGGTTACCGCCCCACTGCAGAGACTGCAGCGCTGCGAAGCGATCTCATGTGAACTTCACAATTACACATCAACCTCCCGCTCCAGGCATTAACATGAGTGTAATTTTAGTATCACTGAACCATCATCCAGTCTTTCCAAATGACACCTTGTACCACTGTCAGAGCACTATAGTTTTATATCTATCAGCTAGAGGCATCATAATGGCATTTGTTCACAATGATACTTACAGAGAAAAACCGTAAGGAATGATTTCATAAATGTATAAGAGAATCAGAGGAAGATCAAATACTTATAGAATTGACTTACCCTCCTGTCGTTCCAAACCTAAATGTATATTTTTTGTGAAAAATACAGCAAAAGGAGTTCTTTCTTTCCTTCTATTTAAATTCATTTTTATTTTATTATTTAAATAAAATAAAATATATATATATTTTTTTTTTGCAGAATGTCTGAACTGGTCTCCATCCACTTTTATTGTGTGGGAAAAGAGCAGCCTGGACATTCTACTAAATTTCTCCTTTTGTGTTCTTCATAAATAAAGTCATTAAGGTTGGTAAGTGACATTTTTTGTTTTATTTTTGGGTAAACGATCCCTTTAAGGGCAACTTGGTGAGTTAGAAATTGCACTTTCTACTGAAATCGTGGCACAGTAAACCAATGAGTGGGTGAAGTCAACAGAAATACACAGCTCACTGAAGAGATAATAGCAAGAATTGCAGAACTTCACCTCAGCCTCCTTAATAGCAACAACGGATATCATTGCTTCTGAAAGCACCGAGATTCTTTAAAAAGATTAATAGTAGATACAAACCTATGAAGCATAAAAAAATAATGTCTTTTCCTTCTGTATTATATGAATTTGTATGCAGTTATGAATCACGCTCATGCAGTATAGCCCTCAAGTGTTTTAAGTTCAGGGAAGTAGGTGGCATTACACAACACACACTAGGGAGTCTGCAAATCAGAGGAAAAGTGAGGAAATGTGTAATGGTGAAAGAACAACCAGAGCTCTCCGAGAAGGTCTCCACCCACAGTTTTACCTTGAGCGGATAGGCATTTGTGGGTAGATGAGAAGAAAAGGTCAAGAAATGTTTCTGGACTTCTTACTGGGTCTTTCTCTTTCATTAACCTCTATTCCAGTTCTCTCATCCCCTAATCAACATATTCTTCCTCTATATATCTTCCTCTCCGACTCCTGCTACACTTCATTCTTATGGACAAAGGGATGGAGATAGTGAATGATACCACTTTGCCTCTTACATTTTGACTATTGACCGACCCACTCGAATGAGATGTAATAATTTGTACAAGATGGAGAAAAATCACAATTTGTTTGTACAAATAGAACCTAACCATGAAATTTGGATGTTTTCAATGTAAGTGATGTTATGATACATTTTCGCCATCTTGTTTGAATGATTACTGATTACTGTTTATTGCCCAACCCACTCTCATGAGAAGACTTAATAATCTGTACAAGATGGCAAAATCATAACAACTTGGATGAGTTGAGGCTTACAAAAACTTGCAAATCCAAACCTAACAATGATTGTAACAGGAAAAAACCTGTTGTGCGTCTATACGACGCACGTAATTCGTACATTACGATACGTTTTGCCATCTCGTATGAATTATTACTGGCTGTTATGAGAGTGTTTTGCTATCTGACCCATTTTGCAGTCTTGTGAACAAGGCTTTGTTTGTAGGTGGAGAACTGAAATATTTCATGCAATACACATCGGATGGTCAGTAAAAGGACTGTGTATGGTTTTAGACTGTTTTTAGTTTCTTCATCAACTGAAAACCTGTGTTGTGGTCATAATACCTTCTGCTATTGACCAGGGCTTGTGAGGGCTCATTTCCTTGACGATAAAGGACAGGAACGAAATTGATTATGACAACAGGGCCCCCATGTTAGACACAAAAGCCCTTATTAAGAATCAAACATACACTAAAGGAGAAATCAAATCTAAAACAGTCTCCTGCGTCTCTCAGAGCAATCAAACATGTCCCTCTGTGATGTCATTAAATCTGGGTTAAAAGGTTGAGTGGGGTCTCGCTCTCGTGGGTTATTTAAACAAGCCAATTAGCAGGCAGGTCTCTGAAGAAGTAACACTTGGGAAACAGGAAGTAGGTCTCATTAGTATTGCGATGGGGCATTCCTGTAATGAAGCTCTCAGATGTCTGTGACATCTGATGTGATGTAATTTCTGCTGCAGTGGAACGCTGTGTTTGATTCTCGGAAAGATTTGGGGTGTCACATGTTTGGAGTTGGGATCTGAACAGAGCTTGTTGAGTTGGCTGAATGCATCTCATTCTGTTTGTGAAGACATTACTATAACCTAAAATGTTGCTGTTAACTCCATCTTTACATTTAAAAACCAAATGTTTAAAAAAGTACTGCACGACACAGGACTGCTGAATGAAGAAGCTCTAGTAACCTCATTGCAATGTTCTGTTGAAGGACAAACGCTGTAAAAAGACAACACTCCAAGGACGGAAGAAAGGTGGTAAAATAGCTATGAAGTCCTCCATCATATTCAGAGGCACTACTAAAAATAGTTCACATAGCATACTGCCATACTACTCATACTATTTTTTTTCAATATGTCTATTGTGCACCGTATATGCAAAATCTCTGGATGCATAGAATTCCTGGATTACCTATGCAAACGTGTACTATACGACCACATGCTTTGAGGAACACTATCCCACAATGCAACATGCTTGATATGATGGTGTATTTCTGAATGAACAGGAGAAATATCAAAATTTTTTTTTTTGAAAGATGATATTTGAATGCCATTTGCTGAACTCAACATTCATTGTAGTGAGGTCAAGTTACAGCAATGATCACCATGACACTGCCGTTCAAATTTCATACGTTCAAAAACTTAAAGGGGTCATATGCAACTTTTATAAAGAATATCTCTTTGGGTTTGAGGCTTTAGTCTTTGCAACTTTAGGGATCTTATCTATTCACGAACAGCTTGTAACACCCAAAGAGAAAGGAAAGCTTGAAATCGCATCATATGACCCCTTTAACTTTTCAGCAAGGATACATTAAATTGCTCAGAAGTGACAATAAAGACATTTTTAATGAGTGATTTCTGAAAGATCATGTAATGGATGTTGAAAATTCAGCTTTGTCATCACAGGTTTAAATAGAAAACCGTTGTTCTAAACTGTACTATGTCACGGTATTACTGTTTTCGCTGTATTTTTGATCAAATAAATGCAGCCTTGAAAAATTAATTGCAAAAACATTGCAAACTCTTACCAGCCATAAACTTAGCCCCAAGCCCCATGGTGTATGCAAATGCATTTCATGCAGTATTTAATTCTGAACAAAGCCATAGGCAGAGAGACAGAGAGAAACAAACAAAATTTAGTCTAAATCTCCTATATTGCAACAATGCAGACATATAAAGAGAAATATATTCACAATGAGGTCTTTTATCTTTGCCTAAGGATAAAAACTGAAGTTAGCCACAGTGTATTGACAGAAGGATTTCTTAATTCGTCACGATGAGGGGTGTGTGTGTGTGTAGTTCTTCTCGAGTGTCTCAGGAGAAGAGCCACTGAGGGCAGCTGACTCCAGTGAAGCAGAGCTCACCTTCAGATCCTCTCAAACCGGCCCTGCACTGCCTATAGGCATTGCAATGGAGCTTGACATCAGAGAATTGAAAACAAATGCAAATACTCTCTCCCCAAACACACAAAACAAGCCTTTTCTCTCAGCCTCTTTCTCACATACAAGAAAATCAAACCTGCAGCGTTTGACAGAAGTCAGAGATCAGATCATTGCTTTTCTCTAGAGCACACTCACAGCGATGAGATTCATTTCACACAGCTCTTCGCCTCGGTTTCATTTCGTGACTGGACATTAAAAAGACATACCGCCAGGATAGTCTGAGACATGAGAAGAACAAGAAATAAACAGTGTCAGTTAATGAACAAGAGGAGTATTTCAGTTCAACTAGTTTCTAAATGATCATGAGTTGTTCAAAGATAATTTTGAACATCTAGTACATTGGCAAACCTTTGCAAATAAATGTTAATCTATAGCTAAAAGCCCACACAACATTTAAACAACACTTCCTTGGTCAAACATATAATGTGACTCTACATAAACTGTATAGTGGACACCCAAACATCACACCCATATGTGCTTACGGAGCATTTCATTTCAAAACCATTGGCAATGGACAAGACATAATCATGAGATGCAAAGAAACGCAACAGTACGCTCTTGACTTTGAAAAGTTCGAGCATATGGTAGCAAGACATAAAAGTGATCTGCAGCTTAGCAAAATATTGAAATGTTGGTCCATTACCTCTTACCCTCCACCCTTTAATGGCTATAAAAGCCAATCACACACCCATTCTCAGCTAATTCAAACACTCATGTTGTCAAAGGCCTTTGTATCCCAAAAGAACAAAATTCTTCCTGTTTGTGTAATAAGAATCTAATCCTCACATCCATTGGGCACAACTTCATCTATGAAACTGTCACCTTTTTCCTAAGTGTAATGCATAAAAAGCACAGATAAAACAACCCTGATGGCAATATTGTAAATACAAATAAAAAATTTTGTTCTTGTGCATCTGTCTGCCTGTAGTCTTGAGTCAGACTTCTTTAATTATACTGGAACTAGTACAATGCTAGTGGCAGACAGCCAATGACATCCACAGCAGAAGAACAGTTCAGCTACAGTACCAAAGTAAAACTAGACGTGGATGACTGAGAGCACAGTTGACAGCACAGTTGCTAGCTAAATTGCTAACCAGATGCTACATAAGGACTACAAATACCACATGGATGTGATTCAGTTTCTCATGTCATGTGCCCTTCAAGTGGAGTCAGAAATGCCATAATCATGAGTTCTGAGCACATGAATAGATGTATTTAATAGGAGGAAACTCAACGAGTTGCCAAGTTGTGATGGAAGGGGTGTTTTGATGCGTGCCAGAAACACTGATGAAACACTGAACCTGTGATGCTCCTAATTCCGAATTGGCAATTCGTTATTGTGAAATGTCTCGCATTCAAGTCAGAAAAAGAATATAGAAGTTACAAAACACAACCAAAGAACAACAAGAGACTGTAAGTTTTCTACACTGAATTGAAAACAATTGTTTCACCTAGTGTAAGATATCTAACAAACCAATTTACTTAGTGAATAACTTTACATTTGTTGTCTAAGCTCTTTTTGTAGGTATTGCCTTAATACTATTATTGAAATTCAGCACAAAAATGTTTTAATAACTTTGTGAAATTACTAATTACCATTTAGAACAGAATTGCGTACAGATACAATACTTCAAGTCGGGAATCACTGATAATTCCAAGTTTCCCACTTGTAAATACAGGCCCCTACCTGGCCAACCCTATGAAAATATTCTTAGTGAACAGTTCTTAAAAGAACATTTTTTTCTCAGTGTGAAGAACATTTTATTGGAAACATTTTTGGTGCAAAAGGAACCATGGAACCATAGATGCCATAGATTTATTTTTAAGATTGTAGTGCGTGAGGTATGTGTGTAATTCATGTTGTTGAACAAAATGCGTAAACCTCATCGATCTCGTCGAAAATTATTATTATAAAAATCCATGGGAAATTCCAAAGGGAACCCTTGGCTAGAAAATGCTAACTCCCTTTAAAGTATTAGTACTATAAACCAAAGAGCTCAATCCTGTAACAGGCATTCCGTACTACTGCATTCATGCAGCGGAATATGGAGGACCAAACCTACAGAAATTAAAAATAAATAAGCAAATAAATAAATAAATGTGTGTATAAATACACGTATTCTTGTTTAAATACATATATAAATAATTAAACGTGTGATGAAAGTAGTCAAATAAATAAAAATGCGGAGTTTTGCGCATCGTGTGTGTGTGTGTGTGTGTGTGCGCGCGCGCGCGCATGTGTGTGTGAGAGAGAGAGAGACAGCGTCCCATCATAGTAGAGTCAGCTGTCTTAACCGCGGCTTGTGTACTGCATCATTTGCACTTGCAAATGTACTTCCATTTTGCCGCGGCTTGTGTCTGTCACGCGACTCTGTTCCCCTTTCGGGCTTGAACTGATGGTAAAACTAA
>NW_015650702.1:231747-255844 GCF_001515625.1 Sinocyclocheilus rhinocerous | reverse complement strand
GCACTTCCAGTCAACCTTTTGAGCCCTCTTGAACTGGCTGTCTGTCATTGGAAGGCACATGAAACCACCCCTGCATTGATGGCATTCGATCTGAAAAAAGAAAGAAATATAATCATCTAATCAAATTGCTTAGTAATCAATTATTCATTTCAACTCAGTTCAATTCATATTGCTTTATTGGCATGACGTCTTGAAAATAACAGTAGAATACTGGCAGCTGTGGTTGCTGCCAGTAATGAACTGTTCATTTACAGTTCTCTACGTGACTTTACTAGGCTATACTGGATTTACACCATGCATTTCCTGTCAGCGGGAAAGCCGCGCCCCCAGCTATCACAAGACCCGACCAAGTCCATGGTTGACACCCTCTCATTAGCATGTTGTGCTGAGGAAAAATAAATGCAGAACTACATTCAGAAATAAATGAGTGATTAAAAGAAAACAGTTAGGATGAGTTTAGCATTTCCTTAAACATTTTCCATTTGGCCACCAATTTATTTATTTGCCTATATTTCATCACACGTTTAATTATTTATATACGTATTTAAACAAGAATACGTGTATGTATACACACATTTATTTATTTTTTTGCGTATTTATTTATACACACATTTATTTTTTTGTGTATTTATTATTTTTTTTTATTTCTGCAGGTTTGGTCCTCCATAGCGGAAGCCATTATTCCCGCATACATGACAATGAGCCAAAACACAAATCATCTTCTGTGAAAGCACCATTAATCCGAACTCCTCTTCAGCAAAGCCTGAATCCAAGCCTCCCACCCTTCCTCGAAAAACCATCGCATCTGCAGATTATAGGCTACTCCGTTTGTCACTTTCCTCATTTTTCCCCTCACTCTCTCTTTTCCCCTTTACACTTTTCCCATATCCGAGGTGTAGGTGTGAAGAGCGAGTTTCGCGCCATTCCGTTTTCACAGGCTATTTATACTTCTTCAAACCCACTGCCTCACGTCCCCACCGGATGACTTCATCATCATCATCATCTCCCCCCGTGCGGTCGCAGCTGTAGGGTCTTACTGCCGGTGTCCAGCTCGTGGGAAGGCAGGGAGACGCAGAAGAGGTGGGTGGGGGGTGTGAGGAGAGCTGACTCACAGGGAATGAGGGGGATGTTACAGCTCAGAGCGCCTCTGAATCATCACCGTCTTCTCCCGCACAATCACCATCATCATCTTCATCAATGACACATCCGTCATTCAGTGTTTCTGTGAATGGGGAGAGAAAGAGGGAGGCAGCGAGAAACGCTGGTGGTATTATGAGGCAAAGCGGTCCATATGTATTCAGGAAGATGAGTTGAACTAATTCAAAAGCCAGGGTGTGGCTGTGTCACGGGGCGACCGTGTTTGAAAGCGAGAGACTATATTTAGGCGAACGGTTATAATAAAACAACAGATGGTTTACATTCTAGGAGGGAAGAAAATGCTGACATGGGAGGGACTATTTGTAGTGCTAAAGGGAGGGTCCATGTGTTTGCCAAGTCAAAACACATGTAGACGTGACACCTCAGACACCTCTGCTGTTCATACTCAGTTGGATCGGGATGCTGGGGATGGTGTTAATATTCAAATGGGAATGGGGGAAAGGAGGGTTGCAAAACTATTGTTTTAATGGACTTATAAATGTTACATTTTATTGACGTTAGAGTCAAGTTTCATAAAAGCTGGATTATGTGTAATTTAGTGTAACTTTAAAGGGGTCATATGATGCGATATCAAGTTTTCCTTTCTCTTTGGAGTGTTACAAGCTGATTGTGCATAGATAAGATCCCTGAAGTTGCAAAGACTAAAGGAGGGGGCTTTGTAGAAAACGAAGCGTTTGAGAGAGGCGGGGCATAGAGGACCTACAATAATGTACAGTATTTGAAAAATAATGTGTTTTTTGAACATTAAAGCATGTCAACATATTCTGTTACACCAAATACACAAAATAATGATCTTTAAAAAAGCATCATATGACCCCTTTAAGTACCACGGCACATTCCAGGCTTCAGGCTCCAAATGTAAGGCAGTTGGAGATGAATGGGTCCTTTCAGCACAGGGTAAATGAAACAAAGTAGATTAAATCAGAAATAACAGGAAAATGTCTTAATACCTATGCACTCACATGCGAAATGTGATGGCTTTTGTTTAACAGCTGCAAAAATTATACGGAATTTTTAGTATGGAAAAGGTTTTGAGCAAAAAAAAAAAAAACAGTTGAGGAATATGAATATCCCAGAAGTAATGGCTAAAAAAAATTACACTTAAATGGACGTTTCATGGGAAATTTTGTGATTTGAGTTTAAAGGTTGAAGTGTTAAAAATTAATTTTTAAAAATAATTCTACTTCAGTTCTTCTGTCAGCTCAATGTAGTGTTATTACCATTAACAAAAACTAAATGAAAAAAAAAACTAAGAAAACTGAGAAAAAAACTTCAACTAAACATGTTATTATGACTTCAAAAGTAAGTAAAATATATCACAAATAGGTACAAATGAATTTTCACTTTAGGTTTTGATACATGGTATAAAACTGGAATCCTTTTCAACCCACCAACAATTTCCAAAATACTGAATGGTCATCTAGGGGGTTTTGACTTTTAAATGACTTTCCTTAAAAGAGAGGGAAACCTCCAGGCACATGAATTTGCATATTTTGCTTTTTTAATTAAAAACAAATGAGCAATCAACCCAAAGCAGTTTTGTTGTTTCTTTTTTTTGTGTGTGTGTGTGTGTGTGTGACATAGCAAATCAATTCAAAAGGATCAAGTGTAAACTTACAACAATATAGTACACTATTCTGACATTTCTTTAACGTGGGGGGCTGACATGAAAAATAATTTTCATATGAATTATTTATGCAATTATCCATATTCACAACTATATACATTCATGTCAAATTCAAAGCAATTGAAGCCATGAGCTCTGAAACAAAAAAAGACATTCATTAAAAATAAAATAGATAGAAATGCTCCAAATTAAACTATATAATTTTCTTTAAAAATAGAGTTGAAGAGAGGACCTTTACAATGATATGAAGATTAAATGAAGATTGCTTCATTTTCAACATAGGCACATCGTTTGTTAATATCTGAGGCTTTAAAGTGACGGGAAGTTTTCCTGGCAGACATTTAGAAACCCACCCCAACTGAGGCTGAGCAGCGGCACCAAATGTAGCCAGTGCTCCATGCTAGTACTCATGTAAACAAAAACAGTGAGGACTAAAGGATCACTTCAACCTTCTTTTCTATTATAACACCACCACCGACCACGCCATCATTAGAGCCTCCTTCAGGAAGATAAAGATGAATTTCTTTGCGTTAGATGCTTCGCTTTCAAACAATAATGATTCTTTGGCATAAATAACCATCCGTCTCAATTCCTTTCCCACTAAAATGAAATCAAACTGAACTAAAAATCTGAATACCCCTGTCAAGAACAAAAAATACTACTACGATATTTCATTAAAAAACAGAAATGTTTGGCTACAGGGCAAAAAAAAAGACATTTAGATAAACATTGGTTAGAACTAAGAACAGCCTTTACCTGACCTTCAAAACGGCAACAAATCTTTCTATTAGCCAATCAAACGCTTCACTCGAGATTCACCCAATAATGTCCCTGTAATAATAATAAATAGATATTTTAAAGCAACACAACTTCCATAACCGTATCAATGTCACCACAGTTAAAATACTGGTGAGTCTCAATCACTAGACCAATGAAAATTATGATTATCAAGTCCAGCACCTTAAGACCATCCACTAAACCCACAATTCTGTGTCGATCAACCGATCAAAAAGAATGTCTCCAACTGCAATAATATTACAGAATACACCAACCGATATGTCACTAACAGTAATGGACTGTTAGTGACATATCGGTTGTCCAGTGTTGCATGCAGCACAACATAAAGTGATATTTCTGTACATAATGCTCTATATTTCCTGGTGGTATGCAGCATTATAAGCGAGTTGAGAATCTGGGACATGACAATGTAAGACAAGCGCTGACATTCCTCTTACTAGGACGTGTTATAACTTTGCTAACTGACCCACAATCAGTTGCCAGATCACTTTGAGCTGCACTTGTAAGGCAAACAGCGACTTCTGGACTCACATGGCACGTCAAGCTTGTTTTTTTTACCTACTCACAAACATCAGCTGACATTTGTCTAGAAGCATGTGGTTTTCGAGTGTAACTGCTAGCTGCTAGTACTGAACAAACATCAGCTCAGGCTCCACTGAGGGTGAACAGAGAGAAGGCCCCACGGTTTCGGATAGATATCGATATATTCGTCGTATACGTAAGTCTCGGGCCACTTTGAAGGATGAGACTGCGCCAGCAGCTTCGTATTTTTAGGCAATCCAGGGAGAGTATGTGAGGCAGGGAAAAAGGTGACCTGCTTTCACTTTGATCGATTGTCTTGCCCACAGTGGCTTTTCCGAAAAAGAAAACGAAGGAATGGAGAAAAAACTTATGTGCTTATGGGTGAAAAAACTAATTTGGCATAGCCCACTAAACTCGCATGGTTAAAGCGGAGGTAAAGTGAAAAAAAAACAAAAAAACATCTTCGCCTAAACCAGATGAGAAATAGCGATTATTAAGAGACATGAGATTGCCGTGCCCCCCACTTTATGATTAAACAGCACAGGGGTGGGTTTTTCTGGAAGACGATATGTGGCCCGCTCCTGCCGCAGCCGTCGAGCGCAGAAGGCCATTCCCATGGGCCTTTGGCAAGCTTCCCTTCTCTCATCTCGATCTCTCTTTCATCCCTCTTTCACGGGGACAGGTTGAGCAGCTTAGTGGATTTATTTGGGTAATTAATGGCCAGGCTGATGGCTGCGATGTTCTTCAGCGCCTGTGCAATAAAACAGGGAGAGAACGATATAAAGAAAAGTGAATGAGTACAGCAGGAGAAAGAAAGAGGAGGGCAACAATGGCAGAAAAAAGTCAGAGAGAGGAAGAGAGAGAGAAAAACCATTAAGCAAAACATTGTGGGTAATTTATAAAACCGTTTCACACACCTGTGGCCCTCAAAGCTCAGCAAAAAACACCCACACACAATTATCACACTTCAAATATGTCACCGTTCGACCCATTTAAAAACTTTCTCGGCACAAAAACGCTAATTTGTTAACAACATCAAACCACTTGTTTGGATATTACAAGCATGTTTTTATTCGAGCTGAAAAGGTGCTCGGGATAAGATAAATACAGAGCATTAATCCCGTCCCACACAACACAATGTGTTCCTTGTGCCGGAGATGAGGCTGCGCCACACCAAACACAATAATGGGGTTAATGACTAAATGCAATAGAGTTGCCCACAGCCCACACACAAACACACTCTTCTCTCACACACATGTATATGGATGATGGGAACTCGTACGCCTCGTGCGAGAATCGACACAGGTGTTTTTATCAATATGCTTTCTGATGTTCAGCTGTTTTAGCATAATATTTGGTGAGAGCTGTCATGTGATGAGGAGCGCAAATATTTATTTCACCAAGGGCAATTTAGTCACTAATGCTGTTATCTATCTACAGTATGTGAACAAAGGTCAAACACTTTTACTATTAGAGAAGTGTCAAGTGTAGAGAAGTATTTTCCCAAATCGCATGTATTAATTTGTAGTAAAACTAATGTTCCTGCAAAAGAAGCAACATGAAAGAAACAAAGCAATGGGAAGGCTACTGTACAGTAATAATAAAATACACTCATTAATTTTTCATCAAGTAGCCATACTGTACAATGACTGTCAGTCATCAGGGTTTGCTAATAAAACAAGCTCTTTAACACACCATTAGACATTAGAGGATCATTATAACTCATCAGCATATAGTGGGACATTGGATGCAGCCGTCCATTTGACAAACATTCACCTCTCCACTGTGCTGCGGTTTCCTGTCCTTCCTGTGAATTAGCAGCTTTATGGCTCTGCCACATCTCATTTTAAGCAGTGAACCGTCACCACTGAAAACCTTTTGTGGCTCCTGGTATATAATGTGTACTCATTTGAACATGGCTGCAGCAGTTTATTGTCTTAATACCATGTGTCATCTTTGACGGGATAACCCTTACTAGCTGTATACCAAAGTCTACCGTCCTTCTCTTCCCTTATGTCAAATTATTCATCGGTATACATTGATTACAAATATAATAGCATGATATGTCAATTAATCAAATTCCATAAAATGGCCAATCTCTGGTAATATTCACTTTTACTGCCTTTTTTTAAACAATGAATTGCACTAAATGAACAAGTTAAACGGACAGGTCATATTTATTTAATGTTTACGTAAACCTGTTACTTTACTGTTACAAATGTGGTGTTTATGGCATGTCTGGCTTCTCAGACATGCTCATGACTGTTCATAAAGCCTGGTCTGAACGTCGAAAAAAAGGCTGTTCAGTATTTTCATTTACTTGCAATCTTACATTCCCAACAGCTTCGATTACTAAATGACTCTCTTATTAAAGATCCATTTATTGAATTTATTGTTAAATAGGAATTTCATTGATCATCTGAATCACTGATGACTGTTTCGTTCCATTATACTTGAGCTTTTTTTGTATTGTAATCATATTTTAGCTTGTACTTTTTTGTTGTCTGCCCTTGATTTAAACACTGAAGGATACTAAATTGTAAAATAAAACTAAATATATAAGAACACTACAGGGACTGTGGTAGTCTTACCTGTGCAGTGCGCACTACTAGCTGTTCATTGGTAGTGAGAGCAAGAAGGTACTCCTGCAGAATGTCCTGCTCCTGATGGACAAATGAAAAGACACGTGACAGCTTTAGTGTTCAACATGAATATGACACATTTAGCCCCTTTAAAGGTCACCGATATAGAAAACAAGCAATCTGATGATAGGTCAGTTGAATTCAAGGCCAGTTAGACTACACTGTTATTCACCAGACTGGCTCTCGCTCCTGTAGCTCAACATGAGCTGTTAATCTGGGGTTTGGAACAGCACCACGCTGTTGATGACATAACTCTGAATCAAACCAGACACCATCTAAATCAGCCCTGCTTTCTAATTTCCTGAGTTAGGAGTATTTGCACTGTTCCAGGTATTTCACATTGATCATGTTTAAGAGTCCAGAGTCTCTAAGTAAGTATTTCTGTGTTATGCAGAGACTGTCTCTGTACAATACAATCTCTGGAGAACTTTTGAGGGAGTATGGTGGAACCTACAAAATGTAAAGCCCATTTAAACATGTTATGTGAAGTAGGCAGAGCAACTTGGTGCACTGTTTAAGAAAAATTATTGTGGGTATATGGATCAATTCTCACTATTAACTAGTTGCTTATTAGCATTGCCTATTATTAACATATTGGCTGTTTATTAGTACTTATAAAGCACATATTCTGCCTGATTATATTCTACATCTCTAATCCTGATAAAACCTAAACTTAACAACTATTTTACTAATTATTTATAAGCAGCAAATTAGGAGTTTATTGAGGCAAAACTCGTAGTTAATGGTTTGTTATTTTATAATATAATATTTTATAATGGTTTGTTGTCGTATTGTGTTGTTACACCCTGAAAAATCAGTGAACAATGAACATTCATATCAAGGTAAACTTTCTATTGTGACAATTTGTACAGTATAAGCAGCACACAACAAGGTTGACAAGGCTAATGCATACTGATGCCCAGATTGGCAAGAATCAGCCATTCCCTGTTGAAATATGTTCATGAACTCCAGATGGCACACTAGTCTAGAAAAGTGAATGCTAATGACAAATGGGAAATTGAACAAGTACAGCACCAAAGATGTGCAACTGTTGTTAAACATTTAAAAGGAAGTTTGCACAGAGATATCAATTTTTATTTTGCTGTCCTTCCTTATTTTGCTCATACTGGTTGAAATGCACTACTAAAAGGAAAGAGGCTGCAAATAAACAAATTATGTGAATAAATTACATGATATACTGTATACTACTCAAAAGTTTGGGGTCAGTAAGATAAAAAAAAAAGAAAAAAAAAGAAATAAACACTTAATCAGCAAGGACACATTACATTTATCAAAAGTTTCCAAAAGTGACACATTTATAATGTTAAGATTTCCATTTCAAATTTTATTCATCAAAGTTTCCACAAAAATATTAAGCAGCACAACTGTTTGTCAGCATTGAAAACATATTCAACATATTAGAATGATTTCTGAAGGATCATGTTACATGGAACACTGGAGTAATCCTGCTAAAAATTCAGTTTTACCATCACCAGCAGGAATTACATTTTAAAATATAATAGATACAGCTATTTTAAATTGTAATAATATTTTACAAGAATATTTTACAACACTTATTTCACACACACACACAATACATATATGCATGTACTGTACATACTGTATATGTGTGTGTGTGTGTGTGTTTGAGTAATAATTAGCCGTTTTGCAAGAACTTATAACTTGCTTTCCTACAAATGTCTCTTTTCATTAAGCAGTGATGGGAGAAAGTGACATACTTAAATGACATTACATTTAAGTAAAGTGTTGTTGTTTTTTTAAACACTTAAAATGCATCCAGCTCAGTTTTGATTACTTTAGTTGAAGGAGTTATGACTGGAGTGTCAACAATGCTTTGGGTTAACAGAAGCTGGTCAGACTGCACTCCACTTCTACACCAAAACGAACAACATCTAGACGTCTCAAAACACTTCTTAACACAACTTTTCTGTAGACTGTGGAGAGGCTGCAGCTTTTGTCATGTCAGAACACTTTTTGAAACCACTTCCTCTGTGAAGGAGGGGCTTTTATCATCCCGCAGAAATGAGTATACTACACTACAGGAGAGGAAGACAGAACGAGCCTGACTTCTTAACTGTTTTTTTATTTTTTCCGTCTCATTTCCGACTCAAACGCTGCAACAGCTGAGCAATGGCATGCTGAGACTCTCTTGCAAATGCGTGCCGACAATCTCCCATTAGATCAGCGTTCTGACCCCACTGTCTAGCGCTGCCTTGCTGAAAATAAACAATGGATCGGTCATGATCATCTGGCTGCTGAGAGGTCTGAAATCTTTATGGTCAGTTCTGAGAAGTGCAGTGGCTGTGGGAGAGATTAAAGCTCTTCATAATGAGGCCAAACAGTGCTGAGCATCTACTGGTGCAACCACTCAACACTCTCACAAAACCCTCACTTCATCCATTTGCCTGTCAGTCCTTGAGACTAATGCTCACTTAAACATTTCCCATTCAAACACGCACACAAACCACTTCATATTCGTGTCCAACTTGGCTGTTAAAGGATTATGGCTCAAGGATGAAAGAGTATTGTCATAAAAACATTCCTCCCATTTACAGGCTCAAAGAAAGAGAGCCATTTACTCAGGTCTGATAGTCGAGGTTTTACATGACATAGCTATTTATAAAAATATACGCATCACGTACTGCGTATGTTCATAATGTGTGTGTACCTCAGAACACTGTATGTGACTATATCTGTCCTTGAAGAATATTTTGGCTTTCTTTGAATACAAGGATATGTGTTATTGCCCTCTAGTGCCTGGTTTTTGGAAACTAAAGCCACTCTTGGGTATTCACAAATTTATTTGCGTTATATAACAAAATATCAAATGAAGTGTACTTTATTTTTTAAGAAATATGGCAAAACACACTTAAAAGTTTGTGTCACTTTGTGGCTGCCAAACGTTAAGATCTGTGGTTACTCTGCTATGACGTTTGAGAGAAACTGACTACACACACACCCACTTAAAAATGACATTGGAACCAGTTGTTTAAAAGTCACTGCAAAAACAGCTAAACAAATTAAATGACTGATCTAGGAGATCCAGTTAAACTTAGTGTAAGCTGAGGATCCTCCATTGGTAAACAGGACCAGCGTTACGAAATCTTAAGAATTTATCATTCTGAAGTCTTGCGGACTCACATGCTACATCATGTAAACATAGTCCTTAAAGGGATAGTTCACCCAAAAATGAAAATTCTATGTTTATCTGCTTACCCCCAAGGGCATCCAAGATGTAGGTGACTTTGTTTCTTCAGTAGAACACAAACAGAGATTTTTAACTCAAATTGTTGCAGTCTGTCAATCCTACAATGTCAGTGGATGGGAATCACGGCTTTGAGAGTCATAAAACATACACAAATAAAACCAAATTAAACCCTGCAGCTCGTGATGATTAGATTGTAGATAGTGTCAATGGTCCATTTGAGAGATAGGTGGCGGTAATGCACTTATAAGTCTGCATTCCGCTGTAAAGCAAGACGAAGAAGAAGACGCCTCACACGCAGGCTGAAGAAGAAGATGCGAATGCGCTCAGGACGCGCTCAGGACAGTTCGAACAGTTCAGACATTGCGTGAATCAGAGGTAAAAAACTATATAAATACTGTTCAGTTTCTTGCACAGACTGATCGTTTTGTGTCTTTACACATCAATGTATCATCACGAGCCGCAGGGTTTTTTTGACTCTCAAAGCCGTGATTCCCATCCACTGACATTATAGGACTGACAGACTGCAACAATTTGAGTTAAAAATCTCCATTTGTGTTCTACTGAAGAAACAAAGTCACCTACATCTTGGATGCCCTGGGGGTAAGCAGATAAACATCAAATTTTAATTTTTGGGTGAACTATCCCTTTAAGGTTAATGTCAGGCCTGTATGTTTCTAAGTGGGTGTATTATTTTGGAATGTGAGCGTAGAATACAAGTGCGGAAACTCAGGCATTCACACACATACACACTCAACAGAGAGCAGTGCAGGTGGACATGAGAAACACAGTAAATCATATGAGTGGAAGACTCGTTTTAGTGGAGTTCCCATGACAGACACTCACACAAACCCTGATGTGATTCAGACTGAATTAAGTCTGACATTAAACACGACAATAAAAACCTTAATGTTCTCCAGTCCAGTTTTTCACATATCATTACATCTTTGTGACAGCACAAAATAATTATGGGATGCCTCCCAGAATTCTGGGTTTATTTTGTCAATTTACCTTAAGTAAATGCATCTAAAATGATTGTTTTTTTGTTTTTTTATCATCGCCATCTGAAGAACAGAGCAATTCATATCTGTTACGCAGACATATGCATAATCCTAAACACATACCAAAATAAATGATCAAATAAAGATTAAGAATCAAAAATGCACAGAAATGATACTATAAATTACTATTGATTTCAACACCTCTATTGGCTTATGAATTAAAACATAATGGTCCACAGAGAAAAAAAAAGTAAAAATACATTTTAATGTTTTTAATAAAATCTCTTAATCCCACTTAAGATGCATTTATTTGACCAAAAATACAGTGAAAACAGCAATATAATTACAATTTAAAATAGCTTACAATTTAGAATAACTTTCTATTTTAAAATATCTTAAAACGTGTACGTTACACGTTATAAAAGTTATAATTACTCCAGTATTCAGTGTCACATGATTCTTCAGAAATCATTCTAATAAGCTGATATATATATAAGGAACATTTCTTATTATTATCAATGTTGAAAATGGTTGTGCTGCTTAATATCTTTGTGGAAACTGTGATACTTTTCAGGCTTCTTTGATCAATAGAAGGTTCAAAACAACAGTATTTATTTAAAATAGAAATGTGTCACTTCATCAATTTAATGTGTCCTCGCTGAATAGAAGTATTAACTTCAATCTTACTGACAATATTTTTGAACAGTAGTGTCAAGAAATTAATTATTTACTCTACCTAATGATCTCCTGCTGTTATTCTTTATGCTTTATGTTTTCTCATGAATGTTAAAAGAGATGCTAAAGGACGGAGGAAGACGATGGTCACTCACCATGGCCTTGGCTTCAGCGATGAAGAAGAGCTCAGTGAGAGCGCGATGGAGAGGAAGGAGGACCGTGATGCTGGTGGGGTCCTGAATCAAACCACTCTCCATAGTAGTGAAGAGCTGCCACAGCGGTCGCAGAAGTGTAAGGTCACAACCCCTGTGTTAACACACACAACAATCAAAATGTGAGGTCATTACACTCTAAATGATCTTGGCTTTTTCATTACTCATATTTGAACTATATGGCCATTTCATTCGCCCGGTTAATGTTCCCCTTGCGGTGGGCAGGTGGCCATTTGCATGGGCTATTCCTCAACCTGACACCACAGGTACATATCTCTATTTCTCTCATACACGCACTGTCTGCTGCTGCTGATGATGCAACTGTGTCCAAACACCATGGAAAGCATGCAAATCACCCTGACATGTGACCTTGTTGCCATGGGAACAATCAAGGCAGAAAGCCACCGTCAGATGCGTTATGCAAACGTTGGGTAAATCTGAATGCTCGCCAATACAAAACACACAAATGAATGAGCAGAAGTGGTTCTGAGGAAAAATTGATTCAGGTTTTCTAAACTCACCACTCTTCAGAAACAAGACAAAAGTTGCAGAGCGGAAGAAAGATCTCGAGGCTTGTTAAACTGGGCCAAGTTGAACCTGCCATCCGCAGAGAGCAGAACTGACCTGACAGACCAAGTTCTGAAAGGAAGTTGCTGCCTCATCTCTTTAGAATAGTGGGGCGGCTTTAAAGCACTGCAGGATGAATTGACTACCTTTTGTTGGGTTTAATAAATGCTGTCAAAGCTTTTCAGAAAGGTAAGAAGGGACACACCATTGAGACGGACACTGCAGGAGCCGCAGCAGCAGGTGAATGGCTTTCAGCCGCTGGTTTCCTGTTTGCCGACAGGCCACGCCCACCTGCCACTCCCAGATGTCAGCCAGCGGGAGGTGAGTCAACGCCTGCTCATCTGCTAGCATCTGCTTCAGGATCTCAAAACCTGTTCATAAAAATTCATTTATTAGCCAACTTGCAAACTGAAAAAGAATATAAAAGCAAGAAGGATATAAATTCACAAGTGGGGCTGCTTTCTTTCTCTTGTTTACCCTCTTAAGCCTCATCTGTGAAACAGCAAATGAGTTGGCAGACCCCATAAATGAGGCGCTGAGAAACCCATTTGATATTCCATTACAGAATAATAACATCAGAAACAGCAGAAGGTGCACGTTTATTAATTCTTTGATTAAAGGTGGACGAGACACAGGAAAGGAGTTCAAAGCTACTCGTCATCCAGTACTGACAGACATGATCAAATCGTACAGTATGCTCAGAAGTTTACAGACTAAGAGCCCGTCTACACTGAATGTGTTTTAGTAATCTACTATGTAAACAAGCGCTAGACAGACATTTTTGACCAGTGCACTCTTCTCGCACATGAAATGGTGTTATAAAATACTTGTGTGTGAATGGCCTAATCAGAGCAACTGGGTTGTGGATGAGAATTCTGTAATGGATAAACTTTACAGTAGAGAAATATCAGTACAATATCAGTTAATTTAAAAAAAAAATGTATCAGTATCAGTCTATGTACTTATTCATGCTTATTTTGCCTATTTTTACATTTAGATCACCTTTGCCGTCATCCAGCATGCAACAGGGTTATCATTAAATGTGTTTCCATCGTAGTTTATGCATTTTTCTTATCGGATAAAAAGTTGATCCTACTCAAATGCGCATTTTTATTTATTTATGCACATCTTGGCGTTTCCATCCAGCGTTTTTTATGCGATATTCCAAAATGCGCATAAAAATAGGTGGATGGAAACATAGCTATTGTTAACTACAACTAAAATAATTAAAAAACAATTACTTGAAATATAATAAACATTGATATAAACAGAAACTGAAATAAAATATAATAATATATAATAAAAACTTAATTTAAGCAAATTTCTCTAGTTCTAAAACTTAATAAAAACTCTAAGGAATGAGAAATTTATTTGGTAAATGTGTTTCCATCGTAGTTTATGCACATTTTTTCTTATCGGATAAAAAGTTGATCCTACTCAAATGCGCATTTTTTTTTATTTATGCACATCTTGGCGTTTCCATCCAGCGTTTTTTATGCGATATTCCAAAATGCGCATAAAAATAGGTGGATGGAAACATAGCTATTGTTAACTACAACTAAAATAATTAAAAAACAATTACTTGAAATATAATAAACATTGATATAAACAGAAACTGAAATAAAATATAATAATATATAATAAAAACTTAATTTAAGCAAATTTCTCTAGTTCTAAAACTTAATAAAAACTCTATACATATATAAAAAACCCTAATCAAAATGACAAAACTAAACAACAAAATTACTAAAACTAAAATGAAAACAGAAAATACAAAAAAACTAATTCAAAATATTAACAAAGACTATAATAATATATCAATGATATTAAAATAACACTGACGTGTACTAATAATTTAATATGCTGCTAAATGCCATCTTAGTGTTATTTTAGTACTATTTATATACTTTTATTGTATTATAAATATTTTGAATTAAATTATTTTTATATTTTCAGTTTTCATTTTGCATTTTGAGTAAAGTTAAATTTGTTATGTGCTATTGTCAATTATATTGGATTTAGTTTTTTTCTGTTTAACTTTAATGCATTTTTGATTTAGTTGAAATAAGCACTTTCTAATTTTTATTTATTTTTTAACTTATTTTATTTTGGCTTTATTACAATTACTGAAAATTATTTTTAATAGTTTTAAGTTTTAGCATTTCATACTGTACAATGTTGAGATGCCTAAATTCAGCTTATAAAACGGATAGTTCCAGTCCTAGATTCTGATTGGTTGAGTCGTATTCGAAGCTGTTGTAAATTACACTACAAACATACACCTTTGTTTACTTCTGTGTGTTGCTCGGCAACCATTTTGTTGGAACCACAAGTGTTTCTGAGGAACTACATTGTTTGGTGGAAGAATGCTGTTTTTATTTATATCATTACAATTTATTTGCTCTGTTTTATTCTGTGAAACATTACTACGTATATGGAATAACCGTTTTATTCCGCTTCGCGTCGTGCCTAACAACGCCCCTTAGCTGTTATAAATTCACTGTAAACCATGGCTTCTTGGGGCTTATTGCTTTAATTTAGAAAGATTGATTTTAGTTTTTAGTGTTTTATCATCATGATTTTACAGTCAGCGTTTATGACTTGTGGCTTTGCCTTAGCTCACTGGTCACTGCCGAAACCATGAGCGTCCACCCCAACAAATGCCTTAATTAATTTTAAACGTGTTAGGTATGATTGTAGGGTCGGCAGGGCCACCGACTCAGCAGGAAGTTGAGTTTCTGTGGCTGTTAACGCTCCCACACGCTGAGAGACACGGCCGTGCTCACAGACCCCCTCTGATTCTTACGACTGAAAAGCAGCTAGTGGGACACCAACATTACAACCAGAAAAGACTGTAGGAATGTGAGTCTCACGTGAAAGGATGGTATTACTGTGATGGTCTCTAAATGAGATGGACATTTCTGTTTCATGACATGATTCTAGAGCACAACTAGACAGTGGCTAGAGGACATTAGCGATAGACATCAAAAGAGACATTAAATAATTAAATGAGAACACCTTGCATACCAGTCTGGAAGCGCCCTCGATGGCCACCAGTCACAGTAAACTTGTAGCCCCATTCTGTGTTACTCATATCTGATATAAACCTGTAGTAGAGAGTGTCCCCTAGAGGAGAAAGAGGAAAAAACAACCCTTACATTCTGCTCATTTATCATTAACCCCAAAGTGAAAATTGATGTACATCAGCAAATATACGAATGTGTAGAAAAATTTGTGAACCCTGCAGATTGACCTGGATTTCTAAACTGGCCATAAAATTCAAGAGACAAACACATTTCACTTAAACCAGAGGTGGGCCACAAAAGGAGTGCCAGGGGGCAGTGAAAACTTTGAGAGAAAAGTGCGTTTAAGAAAGTTTGTATGATCTTTATTAAATATGTTTAATACAATAGCACTGCTGTAGAACAATATGTATATTATTGTTTATAATAATATGCTATATTATTGCATTTGAATCTCCCTGGAAAGGCTCTCCTTCAAATTTATAATAATGGGTAAAAAAAAAAATGCTTTCAATCTTAATACAAAGTCAATATTTTAAAGATGATATTTAAAGCAATTGCTTTTGCTGTAGTACAAAAGAAGTTAATTTTGGAAGTACTGGATTTAATAACAGATTTTCCTCCAACATGTCCTGCAACTGCAATCTGAACAAAGCAAACACCAGTCCTTTATGATTCATTTATAAACAAATATCATTCAAACATGCCACTTTTTCAAATTCTCACCTGGAATCTCAAAGTCGGTCCATTTCTGGTGAGAACCACTGAAAGTATGCAGGTCCTGCAGGAAGTCACTGCTGCTGGCCATAAGGAGCTCATCACACCCTTCCTCTGTGTGACAGCGAGAGTCGAACTTCACAGACAGGAAGATGGCTCCAGGGATGTGCACCTTATCCTGAGACAACGCAAATAATGACATGGAGTGGACCAGGAAAACGCAACTATGATCAAGCGATTTGGAGTAAAAGAAAATCCAATTCATACCTCAAAGTTAGTGTTGTTGTCGTAGGAGTGCTTGGATTCACGGACCTGCACAGCCATTCCTGGCTCCTCCATAAACTGACATGCTGTCAGCGACAGATTACCCAGCATGCTCTGGCTGCAGCCCCTCAGAACCTTCTGCAAGATCTGAGATCCATCATGTGTATGAATTATATGCATACCAACAATCCGATTTGATTTAGTTGAATGGCTTATTCATTTATGCATATACTTATTAAATATTTATTATACAATAAATAAAAATGCCACATTTGTTGTATTTAAAAAAAATGCAAAGTACAGTTTCATGGCCAGAATGAAATCATTCTGGCCTGTAAATGTTCCCAGCTGGTTTGGCAAAAGCTCATTTTAAATCCTGACTACAGATCCACACACTCCTTCCCCTCCTCACCTTCTCCCACATCGGTCTCTCCTCTAGTTGCATGAGCATGTCCAGTATGTAGGCCATGTGAGAAGCTCCGCTCAGCTCCAGGTCTTCCTCTCTGATGGGAGTGTCAGGGGGCCAGTCGGCCAGCAGCGTCGCCAACACGTGACGTGCGTACAGAATAGCAATGGCTTCATTCACTTTGAAAAGGTACTGTCGCACTGCTTTGTTACTGCGAGCATCCAGCTCTTTATGCAACAGAGCTGAGCTTTTGGTGCGCCGCTGTTTGGCATAACTCAGCTGGAGGTCGCTCTCTGTGTTGGTGATGAGTTTCTGCGTGACGACATTTGTTTCTTCTGTGGCTCGATCACACCGGGTGGGTTTAGACTGAGTGTCAAAGAAAATGGAGCAAATTAATGTTAACTTTAGATCACAAAATGGATTGTGTTTAATTTTAAACTTAGTCTTACCACACAGGGCACAATGATAATATCAGTATCTACAGCCTTGGTACTTCTTTCCTCAGAACGAGGTCTTTTAGATGGTTGCCACTTCTGTGCCAGTGTACGAATAGTCTCGTCGGTTTTTATAGCGTCACCATCAAACCTGAGATATGATATGTTAGGGGAAAAAAAAGGATTATTTGCGATAAAGCCTTTGAATTGATTTTATACAGTTGAGAAATACACAAGATTTATTTGCAATTTTGTTCACAAGTTTACACAGAAAATGCAAGCTCTTTAGCACTTTGTAGATATTAAGAGGGATCAATTAAAATTGATGATGCTATCTTAAGATTTTCAACAAAAAAAAAATGAAATGTGTAGTGATAATTATTACTTTATTATTATTATTATTATGAAACTCAATAATAATAATTTTCAATTTACATGCATTAAGCAGATGTTCTTATCCAAAGCGATTTACAATAGAGGAACATGAGAATAAATCACAAAGCAATCAATATTAATAGTGTATAATGATATTACATTATTAGATTTTTATATACTAAATACTATTTTCTTTTAATAAACAGAATGGTCACTGAACTAAAAGTCACGCAATGAGGCAACATATGCCTACATATGCATGTACATTCCTAGAAATAAATTCTAAACCTTGACTATGTAAATGAAATGATAATTCAAAGTGTAACTCACCTCTTCTGCACCTCAAGGAAGAAAGAATCGGTTCTCTTCATCTGGAGCTCATACATGGCTCTCAAGATGTGCAGTGGGGCATTAAGAGCATCATGGGTAATCTAACAACAAGACAAACATGAGAGCTCTAATAAATGTTCCTACATTCCAGTACTGTGAATTATCTGCCCCCTTTCTTGCTCCAGTTCCTAACTGGTGAGAAGCAATTACAACACTCAATCAATCTGATCATTCTAGATCAAACTGCTGCAAGAGAGCTGAAAAAGGCCCACGACTGACAGCAGATGCGTGTCTGAAGCCTGACCTGGAAACAGATCTTTGTCTCTTCATCCAGTCCTTCCAGTGGATCCGGTCTGTTTGGATCGGCATCATCAGCGCAGCAGCTGGAGTGATCCGAGTCATGCTCTTTCTCTCTCTCCTTCTCTCCATCGGTCTCGGTGTCTGCGTCCTCTGCCATGGAGTGGATCTCTCGCTTTGAGGAATAAAGCATGATGGAGAGGATCTCTAGGTCTCGCAAAAGCCACATCTTGCTGAAGCCTGTGCCCTTGCTGCACTTGCGGACCAGAAGCTGCATCAGGCCAGAGCCCTGGATGGCCTCTTGGGCTTGATCCACCCCATGCTTCTGCAAGAAATAGAGGAAAATCAACACAATCATGACTTGTTCAAGTTGAGTATTTATGTAATGGCCCCAAAACATATTTGGAAACTAAAGTCATAATTAAGCACCTAAACATTTCATTGCATCAGATAAAATATAAATAAATAGAATATATAGCATAGAATATCTAAGCATTTATTTCAAAGCAAGATAGCACAACACACGTTTCAAGCAAAACATGTCACAAAAGGAAGTAAAAAAACTGCTCCAGTTCCTAACTGGTGAGAAGCAATTACAACACTCAATCAATCTGATCATTCTAGATCAAACTGCTGCAAGAGAGCTGAAAAAGGCCCACGACTGACAGCAGATGCGTGTCTGAAGCCTGACCTGGAAACAGATCTTTGTCTCTTCATCCAGTCCTTCCAGTGGATCCGGTCTGTTTGGATCGGCATCATCAGCGCAGCAGCTGGAGTGATCCGAGTCATGCTCTTTCTCTCTCTCCTTCTCTCCATCGGTCTCGGTGTCTGCGTCCTCTGCCATGGAGTGGATCTCTCGCTTTGAGGAATAAAGCATGATGGAGAGGATCTCTAGGTCTCGCAAAAGCCACATCTTGCTGAAGCCTGTGCCCTTGCTGCACTTGCGGACCAGAAGCTGCATCAGGCCAGAGCCCTGGATGGCCTCTTGGGCTTGATCCACCCCATGCTTCTGCAAGAAATAGAGGAAAATCAACACAATCATGACTTGTTCAAGTTGAGTATTTATGTAATGGCCCCAAAACATATTTGGAAACTAAAGTCATAATTAAGTAAATAAACATTTCATTGCATCAGATAAAATATAAATAAATATAATATATAGCATAGAATATCTAAGCATTTATTTCAAAGCAAGATAGCACAACACACTTTTCAAGCAAAACATGTCACAAAAGGAAGTAAAAAAACAAACAAACAAAATATATGTACACACAACTATGCACCTTCAAAATCATTATAAACTATAATGTATATACATTTGTATTCATGCATGTATGTATTTATTACTTCAGGATGTCACATAATCCTTTATAAATAATTCTAATATGCTGATTTGGTGCTCAATAAACATCTTATTATTATCAACGTTGAAAATAGTTGCTTAATATTTTTGTGGAAACCGTAATGCATTGTTTTCAGGATTCATTGATGAGCAGAAAAGTTTAATTAATCAATTAATGTGAGCTCGCTCTTATTGACCCCAAAATTTGGACGGTAGTGTGTGTGAAATATGAGATATATGAGATATAAATATGATATATATGAAATATATGAGATATATATGTATATATAATATGTAATTAAACACACACACACACATATTTATACATACATACATTTTGTGGTCACTATATAATTTGGTTCTATGACTTTAAACTTTAAAGGGTTAGTTCACCCAAAAATGAAAATTCTGTCATTAATTACTCAACCTCGTGTTGTTCGAAACCCGTAAGACCTTCGTTCATCTTCGGAACACAATTTAAGATATTTTTGAAGAAATCTGAGGGCTCTCTGACCCTCCCATAGACAGCAAGGTAACTACCCCGGGTCAGAGAGCCCTCAGATTTCAGCAAAAATATATTAAATTGCGTTCCGAAGATGAACGAAGGTCTTACGGGTTTGGAACAACACGAGGGTGAGTAATTAATGACAGAATTTTCATTTTTGGGTGAACTAACCCTTTAAACTTCAAAGCCAAACTTTTTTGCTGTACAAGGGCAGGTGTGAGGTGAATACCTTGAGAGTGTTGTAGAGTCCTTTAAGAGCGAGTGAGAGCACCCAGGTGGCCTCCACAGCATCTTGGGCGCTGCTCTCCACCCCGACCTGCAGTAGGTGACTCACAATAGAGGTGAAGTTCTTCAGGTAGCGGCTCATGTGGGCGGAGGTCGGGGACTCAGCTTGCCCCTCATGAGACTCTGCATCATTCCTGCTGCTGCTCTCATGTGCCTGGACTAACTGGTAGTCTTTCACTGAGAGAAAAAGTAGAAAATAGAGATGCATTAATGCACTTTTTTGTTTTACTATTTGAGTGACCATGGGTATTTCCACAAAGCAGCCACTAAATGAGGCTAGAAAGTTCCAATTGAATAGCATCCTGTCTACTGAAATGTCCTCAGGTAGTAGTGAGGGGCTACTCATTATGACCATTAATCCTACATATTTCTGGTGGTTGGCTGAAAGAACTCAAATTTAAAAGCCAGTTTGATCACAACACAGCATATTACTGTTTTACTAATGAGAAATAAGCATAGTGGTCATCAAATATTTGCTCTTTAAAACTTTAGAAGGCAGTACGTTTATTTAAGAAGTACCTTCATACAAAAACCATCTGTTAAACCTGGGCAACAAGGTAAGTAAAGCTGACACACCCTTTGCAAATTAAGGTGGGTTGAAATGTCAGTGACAGTCTGTGACTTTAGAAAGACTCATGCAGCTCAGGGCTGCCAGCAGTGGTATTTTTACAGCTGAGACCATTTGAGAGATGAGTGTGAGCAGTGTGAAGAACCCGTCGACAGATCTTCTCTCACCTGTTCTCCTCTTACGAGTCTTGACGTCCACCACAGCAGCTCTGTTCTTCTCAGTGAAGTGCTTGAGCAGAATCACGTTGTGTTGTTCGTTGGCATTATCGATGAATACAGCCTGAGTCCCCATACACAGCACCTAATAAACAGACACACAGCTCTTTCAAAATGTCATAATGGCTCAGATGAGTCTTGACTACAGATGGCATGTCATAACTTCATACAGGCTTATATTATGTGTGCTAGAGCATGTACGTGTGACATCTTGGTTCATACCTCAGGGAATCCCACGAGCACCAGCAGAGTGAAGAGGTTGGTTCTCTTGAGTTGCTGTGGTAACTGCTGGATGCAGTGATCAGTGAACGCTGCCACAACACCACACCACTGAGAAGAAATATTCAGGTTTCGCAAGATGTCCGCCACAGAGCACGCCCAATCCAGACCGATACGACTGTTGTAATAAAAACACAGGTGATGGACACAGACTTACTGTTTCGTGAAAAACTGAAAATGTGTTAATTAAAAATACAAAAACGTCCAACAAAGCTAAAGCTGTAGAGGTAAAGTTCAGCCAAATGTTTGATTTGAGGTCTTCAGTGTCACATGATCTACAAAAAAAGAATCATTCTAATATGATGATTTGGTGCTCCAGAAACATCTTCAATGTTTAATATTTTCTGTGGAAGCCATGATTCATTACTTGCATATATATATGTATCCCGCACTGTTGAACGTTAATGTATTTGGCCTCTAAAACACATTATGTTTAACCATATGTTACACATCCAATCACACTACCTGTCTAGACACACTGCTCCCAGACTGAAGAGCAATTGAGTGGTCTTCCAGCCAGGAACATCAAGCGCTGCTCCATCTCCGAGCGTAAGTAACTCAAATTTGTCTGTCAGTGCCTCTGCCACAGCTGCATCAGCTTCCGCAGGAGAGATCCTTAACAGAAGCTGTCCCAGAAGGCCTAGTGTCAGGTGGTATGTTTCATTCAGACAACCGGCGTTCGAGATGACCACTCTGAACAGCAGTGGCAGGATGGGACTCAGGCTGGACAAAGATAGTGAGCTGCCCTGTAGAGGATTAAATGTGTATATTAGCATATTTTGGGTTTCTTGGATGTGAACGTGAGACAAAAAATAGGTAGATGAACTGAATTTTTTCTGAGTAGTTGAACATTTTCTGAAACCAAAAGCCTACCACTACAACAGTGTTGCCAAGTCTGCGATTTTCCTGCAGAATTGGCCTACTTTAACACTGTTGCTGCGGGTTGTTTTTCATGTCCGCGGGTTGAAGCGACCTAAATAACGTGATATTTAGCCCCTGTAGTGCAAATTTTACCAGAGGAACCTCGCCAAAAGACGTGTATTTTACCCCTCGAAATGCCTTTGGGCTAGTGTTGAGTAGCAATTGGGCAGGTTTTGTTGTGAAAACATGGCAACCCTGCACTACAAATTAAACTGGAATCTTTGTTGTTACCTGTTTGGTTGCAGGCAACATGGCTGCCAACAATCCCAGAATTCTCTCTCTGGAGCATTCGGCAAACACATGTTCCTGTAGCGGCCCCCGGGCTGTCTTTTCCTCCTGGTCCTTATATGCGTCCATGTTCTCTGAGTTAGGAGATGTGATAGTGTCTCCACTTGACTCTGAAACTGAGGCGAAAAAAAAGGAGATAAAATAAATTTTAACATCTGTACTTTGCCGTTTTTGTCCCCATTTACACCTTCTATGTCCTGTTGTCTTCAATTAAATCCCACAAGACATTCAAAAGCAACAAATAACTTTGACTACATAAAGATATTATAGATCTCCTTGATTATTGAAGGGTACTAAGAGACAGGCTCACCTCTGACTCCAGGGGACAGTGTGTCTTCACTAGACACAGAGGGAGTCTGACTGGCACTGGATGAGTCTGACGTATCCTGAGAGACAAGCTTCCTCCTTCTCTTCTCATCCTCTTCTGTATCTGGCTCCTGCTTTTGTGGTTTCTTGTGAAGAGGAATAAAACCAAGAGGATTATGAGGAATTGTTAAAAAAAAGTTACAGTGTGTTTATCACACACTCACACTGTTGTTAGCTATAACCTGGGGATTTTAGTCACATACTTGAAAAATAAAAAGGCCAAAAGCTTCAGTAAAGTACTGACTCTGTCTGTAGGTAGCGGTGGGGAGCAGATAGCTGTAGTGCTGCTGGGAAGTGAGGAGGTGTCTGTGCTGCTGATGTCCTGAAAAGAACCAGCAGTCGCAGGACACAGTTCACTCTCTGTGGCTGATTCGTTTGAAGAAAGCAGTGACAGCAGGGCAGAGGCTCGCAAACCTACAGGAAACAACAGCAACCCTGATTATACAGACACATCAACCAAGACTTGCATTTCTAATTAACACACACACACACACAACTTAATTCTTAATAGATCATGTGCATTCAGATATATTGATTACCTTTCCCAGTCTGTCCCTTCAGCAGGCAATCATTGATGATGTCAGAGCAGTGGGTTTGCAGTGCCCTAGCGTAACCGAGCTTGACATCATTCAAAGGCTCTCCATCCTGCACGCTCTCGCTGATCAGCTCGGATGTGAACAGGGCGAGTGCGGCAAAAAGAAGCCAGGAGTAGTTATGTATATAGGGCTGAATGAGTCTGTGGCGGTCACTGATGCGAATGGTGACCATAGGGTACACTGTGATACGATGGGTGGGCAGATGGCTGGAGGTAGAGGGAAAAAAGTAATAATAATAATAGCATAATAATAGCATAATAATAAAAATGAAAATATAATAATAATAATAATAACATAATAATAAAAATGAAAATGAAAATATATTATTATAATAAATTGTTTTGCCACTGAACCTCAAGTTACTCCAAAAAATTGTATGTATGCATGTATGTATGTATATATATATATATATATATATATATGTGTGTGTGTGTGTGTGTGTGTGTGTGTGTGTAAAA
>NW_015650702.1:205733-230581 GCF_001515625.1 Sinocyclocheilus rhinocerous | reverse complement strand
ATGTGAGGATGCGTGTGAAGTGAGTGTGTGTTGAAAAAGTGTTTGAGAGTGAGTGTATGTGAGGATGTGTGTGAAGTGAGTGTGTTGAAAAATTGTTTTGCCACTGAACCTCAAGTTACTCCAAAAAATTGTATGTATATGTATGTATGTATATATATATATATATATATATATATATGTGTGTGTGTGTGTGTGTGTGTGTGTGTGTGTAAAAAAAACAACAAAATAAAAAAAGAAAATATATAAAAACATACAACATATAACTATAAAAAAAAAAACAAGAAGTAAAAAATATATGAAAAATTACTAAATAAAATTATACTGAAAAAAAATTAAATAAAAACTATATTAAAACGCAAAATAAATAAATAAATATGAAAACAACAACATAAAGTATCATATATATATGTATATAAAAAAGAAGGATTTGCATCTTTAAATAACCAGATCTGAAATTCACTCATTCAATTGAGGTATCCAATTTTTCTTGTGTCATAAATTGATTAAAATGTATCTGACTTGATGTGGATTCATTTTGGTTTGAAAAATTGTTTGCAAATATTTTATATTTTCATGTTCATTGTTTAGTTGCCATTAGTGATCTTCTCACGTGTATTACCTGTCTGGGTATTTTTTGGCATTATAACAGCCAAAGCAGAGATCGAAGTCCTCACAGACATTACAGTTAATCCTGCTGCCCACGATAAGGCCCTGGCAGTGGTCACAGGCATACTCCATATTCACCATCTCATGGTCATCCTCATGGCCTTCTGGTTTAGCACCACCTGAACCAGGAGAACAGAGCTGTTCAATACACGGCACTCCAACTTATCAAGTGTGCGAGAAATATACTGCTGCAATAAATTATTTGTGTAGTGCCTAACTTAATGTGAATGCAATAAAAAGGGAAATAATGTATGATTAACATTTAGTTTTTGCTTCATTATAGTGTAAGCCACTGCTGACTGTGATGGTGTGACTCACTGAGGAAGCAGGTCTTGCACAGGTCCATATCTGTACACTGCAGGCACCGGTAGCGATGCCATGGTGCGATCCGTTCGCAGCCGTCACATGAAATCTCCACATTCAGCAGGTCGCAGTAGCGTGCAATGAACATGTGCATCTGCAAAGATCAAAAATTAGTGAAAGAGCACCAAAAATGCAGAATATGTTTAGTTTCATATGGGGTTTGCAAATAACATTATTTTGAGGGCTGTTTGCAGTAACTTGTGTCTGAATATGTAAAATTTGCAGAGAGCAAAAAACACTGTTCACAGTTAAACTAGCCTGACTAACAAAAGACTAAGCAAATCCAATCCAAATATTTGTTCTACCTGAATAAAGTGACTGTCTTATGATTAGGCATTGATGGGTGCTGACATTTGCTTGTGTTTGCACAGATTAAACACTGAATTGTGACGTAAAAAGGTTTGCAGGTATACATCAATAAACATTACATGCAAAATAATGCTGTAACTCCACCCTAAGCTAGTTTTTGTGTTAATTCAACTGTCTTCTTATTCAACAGTTTTGTTTCCCAGGAAAGCATTTATTTGATTTGATATCTGTACCTTTCTCTTGTCCTCCACTGAGGCCTGGCTGATCTTGTCAAACCATTTCTCAAACATGCCATCCAAACACTCATCCATCCATTCCGTGTTCCTCTCGTAGTCAATGATCTCATCCTCCTCCGTCCACTGGCTACACCATCATGTCACATGGAGAAAATGACAGATGAGAAGCCAAATAAAACACTGGATACTTTTAAGCTTAGTTTGTGAGATCAGGAATTAAGTGTAGATTAAGAGTGTCAATATCACAAGAATCACAACAACGAAGCTCACCAAATGTGCCCTCAAGATGTCTTCAACAACTTTACATTAGAAGTCAAATGATAATGATACTAAAAAAGACACTGAAAGCTCCTTTCTCCTCATTTTATCCAGAAGTCTGTATAATATTTCACATTTACGATAGAAAGCATGGGAATTTTAAGAATAAAGTGAAATCAAATTTATATTATAACAGACCTTTCCTTACATTTGTATTGGGACAGTGTCAGCCACATTCAACATGAGCTACTCAAAAAACAACACAGTTATACACTTCATGTATCTTTTTTTTGTAAACATCCCATTTGATCCCATCCCATTGATTTTTCTTTTTTTTGTTTTTTAAGGCTGAAGTCCCTACATTCCCAGCACAGCATATGCGTTCTGATCAATGTCTCATACCTGATGGCAATATCATGCACACTGATGTTTTCTTGGGACATGGTGAGCAGAAGATCAGGCAGTTTGATGTCCAGAAACAGTGATAAATCTTCTGCTTCCCAGCTCATATCCAGCAAATGTAGCAGACATGTCTGCACACATGACAGGGCGGGAAGCAGGGCCCTAAGGACACACAAAACACACAATGGACATAAGACATACAGAATGCATTGGCAGTCCTTGTGTAGCATATTTATTGCTACTAACTTCTAGAGCACACGACACAATGATTTCATAATTCACATTCAATATTTAAAAACCCACTTCTCATTCAGTGCATTGAAGCTCTGCACGGCCTCTACTAGCATGAGAACCAGCAGATGATACGAGTGTCTGACCAGCTCCCTCATCTCCTGCCCGCTGCCCACCAACTGAGAAAAGTAACTGAGAAAGACAGACAGGTCGAGTTAAAATAATAATATTAGAACAGTAGTCAGATATTAGTATGACATGAAATGGTTTTATAGATCAGTGGCTCTCAAACCTGTCCTGGGGACTCCCAACCACTGTACAATTTGTGTCTCCCTCATTTAACACACTTCAGCTCATTAGTAGAGTCTGCAAGGCATGAATTGGGTGTGGCCTATGAGGGAGATATACAAAATGTGCAGTGGTTGGGGGGTCCCCAGGACAGGTTCGAGAACCATTGTTTTAGATAACATACTTGGTGAAATCTTTCTGACACGCTAAGAGTTCCTGGAGAAACAAAATACAGGGTGCCTGGAAGAGGTGCGGTTTCCCCAGGGTGAGTATACACTGCTGGACGAGCTCCAGCACCTCACAAACACTCAGAGCCTGGGCCTTCTTCAGAGCCAGAGTATGAAGAACACTGAACACACACAGAAACACACTTCATGACCGCTGGACAAATCACCATATATGTGCAAGTACAGATTGAAAATCTGGAAATAAACAAATAAACCTAGAAATAAACTGAAAGATTTGTTTGTTTGTTTTTTGACAAAAAGAAACATGAAACAAACTAAGAAATATTTAAAGGGGTCCGAAATTAGAGTCCATCTGTTCAGAGGTGTTTTTAATCAGTGAAATTACTATCAGGTGTCATTGCGTGCCCTGTTTTATTTAAAGAACAGGGATCTTTCAAAGTTTGGTCATGTTTGTGGAAGTGTATCATGGCACAAACAAAGGAGATCTCTGAGGACCTCAGAAAAAGAGTTGGTGTTGTTCATCAGGCTAGAAAAGGTTTCAAAGTCATCTCTAAAGAGTTTGGACTCCACCAATCCACAGTCAGACAGATTGTGTACAAATGGAGGAAATACAAGACCACCGTTACCCTCCCCAGGAGGGGTCCACCAACAAAGAACACTCTAAAAGCAAGACGTGTCCAGGACGGCTTGCCATCATTGATGGAACAATGAATTCTGAATTATACCAGCAAATTCTGAAGTTCTGAATCGAGAACTGAATCTCAAGAGAAAGTGGGTCATGCAGCAAGACAACGACCCCAAGCACACAAGTCGTTCTACCAAAGAATGGTTAAAGAAGAACAAAGTTAATGTTTTGGGAAGGCCGAGTCGAAGTCCAGAACTTAATGTTGTGGAAAGACCTGAAGCTCAGTTCATAGGAGGAAACCCACCAACATCACAGAGTTGAAGTGGTTCTGTACTGAGGAATGGGCTAAAATTCCTACAAGCCATTGTGCAGGACTGATCAGCAGTTACAAGAAAAGTTACTTGCCGTTATTGCACCTGAAGCAAGCAGTTCATAGGACGAAACCCACCAACATCACAGAGTTGAAGTGGTTCTGTACTGAGGAATGGGCTAAAATTCCTACAAGCCTTTGTGCAGGACTGATCAGCAGTTACAAGAAACGTTACTTGCAGTTATTGCTGCAAAAGGGGGTCATACCAGATACTGAAAGCAAAGATTCACATACATTTGCCACTCACAAATATTTAACACCAGATAATTTTTCTCAATAAATAAATGACAAAGTATATATTTTTGTCTCCTTTGTTTGATTGGATTCTCTTTGTCTACTTTCAGTACTTGTGTGAAAATCTAATTATGTTTTGGGTCATATTTATGCAGAAATATAGAAAATTCTAAAGGGTTCACAAACTTTCAAGCAGCACTGTATATATTAAATGTAAAAACATATACACCCTGGTCAAAAGTTTGGGGTCATTCAGACATTTTTTTTTTTTTAAGAAATTAATACTTTTAGCCAGCACAACTGCCTTCAATAATGATAATACCGGTAATAAAAAAAAACATTTTGAGCACCAAATTAAATCTTAAGGATCATGTGACACTGAAGACTGATGTAATGGCTGCTGAAACTTCAGATCATAGGAATAAATTACATTTTAACATATATTCAAATACAAAACAACTATTTTAAATTGTAATCTTTTGCAATATTATTATTTTTACTGTTTTTAGCTTAAAAAATTAGACCCCAAACTTTTGAAAGGTAGTGATTATTTACATTAAATGTAATAATATTGATCAAATTAATTATTTTGCAATTATGCAAAAAAAAGAGAAGCATTTTCACTAGAAGGCTCAAATGTACAGAAAATGCTACCAAAATTCAACAGATTTTGACACATGGATCAAATAGTATTCAAAAACATACATAATATTTCAGCAACTAATGGCTGCAATTTCAGTCACAAAGCTATTTTATTGTTTCAGAAGCAAACAAGTTGTAAGGGCTACTTTTATAATAATATTCATTACTTTAGGAGGCCCTGGTCACCATTCACCTTTATTGTGTGGAAGAGCCAACAGGACACCAGAACAACACAGTATCTACTTTTGTGTTACAGCGTAACATTAAGTTATAAAGGTTTAGAACGTCATGAATGAGAGTAAACTGAACTATAGCTTTAAAGGGACAGTCCACCCCAAAAATTTTAATTCTTACTCACCCTCATGTTGTTCCAAACCTGTATGAGCTTCTTTCTTCTGTGGAACATAAAAAAATATATTGCAGGTAACCAAACAGTTGCTGGTCCCTTCTGACTTCCATAGTAAGGGGAAAAAACACTATGGAAGTCAAAGGGGGACCAGCAGTGGTTTGGTTACCATCATTCTTCAAAATATCTTCTTTTGTGTTCAGCAGAAGAAATACATTTTTAAAGGTCTGGAACAACATGAGGGTGAACTATCCCTTTAAGCTTATGCATCAAAATCTGTTGAATCATAGCATCATACATCTAGCCATTCACATCATGACGTGAACATACCTGCTCTCATTAATGACCATGTCCTTCATAAAGCTGAGGATGTGTTTGAGTATCAGGAAGCGCTCTTTAACAGGTGGTGCCATGCGAGGCTCCTCCATAGATCGTAAGGAAAGGAGCCTCAAGCGGCCCCGACTGAAAGGTGCTTTACGTGGGAAGACTAACGGGGACAGAGGCTCTCCGGTCTGAGACTGAAGACTTTCTGAGGAGCCCGTGGCACCCTGAGAACTGATGCTGCTGGAAGGTCCAGCCTCCACTGGTGTGGAGAACATCTGGTCCCCCTGACTGGCCTCTGGGGGCGTCGCTGCTTCTGCTGCCTCAGGGTTCTGGGAGATGGAGGGAACAGAGGGGCTGGGCTGGAAGTCTCCCTCTGAAGTGGAAACAGATAGAAGAAGAGGAGCAGCACAAGCGCCATCTTCTGGTCTGGAAGGCTCTTGTTCCAGAAGTGCAGAGGTTCCTCCACTCGGGCTGAATCGGAAGAGGAACAAACTTCTACTGATGCAAATTTCAGCTGTTAAGAGAGTGAAAAAGATAGTGAGAATGCAGAAGAATTAGTTTAAGAAACTCTGCATCAAAGGCATGTTTATAGCATCAATATTTACCAAGTGACTCCATTGTAACCTCATTCTGTCGGTCTTCTTTTTCCTCTACTCCATTCATTTTACCCATAAGGTAGCGCTGTTTCATTTCCAACTACCAAAACGGATCAAATGGGAGAAGTAAATAAAAAGAAATATTATGTTATTTTAAAACCAAAAATTATAAGCTATACTTACCATCCACGTTCTGATGCCATCGGTGAGGGCATAGACCTGCAAAAGGTCCTCGCTAAGACTGCTCTGGCCGTTTTTAGCAACTAATGCAGAGGAGATAAGAAAAGGAAACATGCTCAAAAGGACATTGGGACTGGGATTGACATGTATGACCGACAAACTGTCCTGTTCATACAAACATCTTACAGAAACAGATCAAATACTGTCTGTACCAAGGGATCAAGGTTTTGATAGTTTAACAAGGCCCTGGAGTTTTAGGATTTTCACATTATGAAGCAATATGAAATTAACCAATTTGTCATTAACCAAATTTGTGGCATTGACCAAATACTGTTTTCTCTGTTCTATATATACACATACATACATAAACACACACGCACACACATTAATAAAAAATATTAATAAATTAATAATTAATTTGAAATGTTTCAAGAGTGTGTCTGCAACATTTCTCTTTAGTGTTTGCTCTCTTGAACCTGAATGCAACTCTTAAATTGTATTTAATTACCAAAGCTCCTAAGACTGTGGTGAAGTGCTGGTGTGTGATACACCATGGCCGCCCAGGTGGCGTTCACAGCCTGGTCCACTTTTGAGCCTGCAGCAATCTCGTTCCTGATTGGCTGCTTCTTGCAAGTCATCAAAAGGGCCCTCATTAACTCCGTCCTGCCATCAGAAGCATCCTGCGAAGGATCCCAGCAGGCAAAGTCCTTAAGGAATTCCACCAATTCATCTCCCAAAGGTGCTGGCTCTTCCTGCAGAACAAAATAGCACAAGACGCACAAACATGATTAGATTTTTTTGTAACGTTTTTTTTTTGACTGAAACGCACACATAAAGGCATAACCAAAGTACTCTCACCGGGTAAGAGAACCCAATCAAACAAATGAGATGAAAATATATACTTTGTCTTTTTTTTTTAATCAGGAAAATTATCTAATATTACATATCTGTGGGTGGCAAAAGTATGTGAATATCTAGGATTAGCTGTTAATTTGTGGCGTTCACAGCCTGGTCCACTTTTGAGCCTGCAGCAATCTCGTTCCTGATTGGCTGCTTCTTGCAAGTCATCAAAAGGGCCCTCATTAACTCCGTCCTGCCATCAGAAGCATCCTGCGAAGGATCCCAGCAGGCAAAGTCCTTAAGGAATTCCACCAATTCATCTCCCAAAGGTGCTGGCTCTTCCTGCAGAACAAAATAGCACAAGACGCACAAACATGATTAGATTTTTTTGTAACGTTTTTTTTTTGACTGAAACGCACACATAAAGGCATAACCAAAGTACTCTCACCGGGTCGGTGTCTGGGCTGGCCAGGGCTAATTTATTTTCTCCATGAAGTCCACTCAAACCATGTCTGAACATAGGCTTCCATAGAGGACAGGACAGGACATGGTTCATCAAGCCTGCAGGCAACTCTTTTACACCACGGATCTCTTCAAGAGGAAGGCAGACATAACACAAAACCATCATCGTAAGTCAACTAACTGCAATTCATATTGTGATATTTATATTCAATGTCGGTCTATACATTCACTTTTTTTTAATTTTTTTTTTTACCTTTTTACAATTTATTTATTTGAAGGAGAACACATTTATGTGCTCACACACATTTAAATTAAATACAAGGGATAAAATTAGCCTTTTTCAAATAATTTAACAGAGAAATAATCAAAAGTACACAATTATCACACCGTAAGGTGATTTCAAAGCCATGGTGCGGGAGGCCAGACGGCCCATTAGCCTGGACACGAGGAGCTGCAGATCTGAGGTCCAGGACACGGTGACGTCTGGCAGGCCATATGCTGTCACTGTGAACTTGTAACCCCATTCGTTATTACTGCTGTCTGAGTGGAACAGAAACTGCAGCTGGGGACCTGCTTTAAACGTCACTTTCTGAAGAAAAAAAAGCATGATTTATTATACATAACATTTATTTTTATTCTTCTTCAAGATATAAAAAAAAAGGAATCACATTCAAGCAAAGGCTAAAATTAATTGCATTGATTTGAACAAATTATCTTTAATATAATTACATAACACATTTGGCAGACCACTATAGTTAAAATAGTACAGTAAACCGTTTTTGTACCTTTGGCCATTTCTCCGTGCCGACCTTCATATCATATCGCACTTTTCCTCCCCTAGCATCAGTGAATTCCAGATAGTCATACCTACCAAAAAAACAAAAAACAAACTTTAACTCAAGCCACACATGTATCTGTAACAGGAAAAGTGTGAGTTTGATTCCCGTTTTCACCAGAAGGTGGCAGTAGAATTGTAGAATAAGCTCTTCACACCTTTTCTCTGTTTCACAACCTTCATCAAACTCCACCTCGAAGGATGTGGCCCCAGGACAGACAAAGACGGTGGTCTCGTGTCTGCTGTTCTCATAGTTATGAGGTGACTCCATATGCCACGTCCTTAATACAACAGGCTGCTGAGTCTGCTGACAGCCCTCCATATCAACCTACAAACACACAGGGATAAAAACTGATAAATGCATTATTCTTACCAACTGTCATTCAGTTATTAGTGGCTTGGTTATCTTACTTTTTAATTTGGATGTAGAAAACCCAAATGAAATACTCCTTTACATTAGTTTTCAGTCATTTTAATTCTATGTATTTTAACTTAAACGTATCAAACTTTTTAAGACACAGAGTGAACTGACCTTAGAGAAGATGTCCTCTGTATCACTAGACAGCTTCTTGAGCAGGTCTGCCAGAGGATAGAATCTCTTGAGCAGCACACAGTGAGGAATATCCAGAGCGCACAGCTCAAGCAGGAAGATTGTCTAACAACAGAACACAATTGAATCCACACTTAATATATACATACACACAGAAGCATAAATAAATGAATGAATAATTAAATAAGATTTAATGGGATAAAGCGGTCTGCTACCAGCTGTCTTGTTGCCATGGCAAGAATTGATCCACTGAGTTTCTCTATGATGTCAGCTCCAGAGAAGCGCTTAATAAGAGGACTCAGTATGTCTCTGGTACCTGACAGGAACTGTTCCACATCTAATATCCAAGAGAAACAATACAGATATATTCACACTTCATCAGACTACCGCAAATAATCACTACTGTTCAAAAGTTTGGGGTCCGTAATTTTTTTTAAGGTAAGGCTGCATTTATTTGATCAAAAAACAGTAGAAATAGTAATATAGCAAAAGAATACAATTTAAAAGAATCGTTTTGTATTTTAATATATTTTAAAATGTAATTTATTCCTGTGAAGGCAAAGCTGAATTTTCAGCAGCCATTACATCAGTCTTCAGTGTCACATGATCCTTCAGAAATTATTCTAATATGCTGGTTTGGTACACTTCTGATAATTATCAAAGAGTTGTGCTGCTTAATATATGTGTGAAAATCATACTCACTCAGGATTCTCTGATAACAGAAAGTTCCAAAGAACAGCATTTAGAAGATCTCTTGTAACATTATAAATGTTTATAAATTAGTGCTGTCAAACGATTAATCGCATCCAAAATAAAAGTTTTTGTTTACATAATATATGTGTGTGTACTGTATATTTATTATGTAACGTTATATATAAATACACATATATACAGTATATATTTTGAAAATATTTACCTGAATTTACATTTTAAATATATTTAGTATATAAACATAACACATTTCTCTTAAATATATACGTGTCGTGCATGTGTGTGCATTTATATATACATAATAAATATACACAGTACACATACATATATTACGTAAACAAAAACTTTTATTTTGCGATTAATCGTTTGACAGCACTATTAGAAATGTCAATTATAAATGTCACTTTTAATGCATTCTTACTGAATAAAAGTGTTTCATTAAAAAAGTGCCTATGTTATGTTCCGTCATGTGTAGGGCTGCACGATAAATCGCATGCGATATTTAACGCGCATCTTGTCAGTAAAGCCGGTTCTTTAATCAGCGGTAAATCTCCATCACCTGTGGGCTTTCACGTGGAGCAGCATTAACTACACAGAGCCGTTGTTCACTGACAAGCTGCGCAAAACCACGATCATATTTTGCGCATGTTTTGCGCAGCTTGTCGGTGAACAACGGCTCTGTGTAGTTAATGCTGCTCCATGTGAAAGCCCGCAGGTGATGGAGATTTACCGCTGATTACAGAATGGCTTTACTGACAAGATGCGCGTTAAATATTGCATGCAATTTATCGTGCAGCCCTAGTCATGTGTAGCTACAATTCACTCTGAAAAACCTCTCACTGACAGTCAAATAAAGCTGACAGCACAGTCTTTAGAGCTAGACTGAAAAGTGTTACTCAAATGTTGTACAACCATTTGCTGTTTTACAGAACATAAATATCTGAATCAAAAAGACACAGAGCTGGACTACATCTTTATAGAGACCAGAGACCACTGAAGAGAGACCACTGAAAAACTAGAAATCAAAATTTAAACTTAAAACTTCTCAAGATGCTCTTTCAAACTTTCTCCTCATCAGATTTTACACAAACACATACCACTTAAGTGCCGAATGTTAATTCTTCAATTCAGCTTTGTAACTGTTATGCTCATAATACAATTTGTAATGAAAAAGGCATTAAAATATAAATATTTAATATATACATTTACCACAGCATATAAGAAATTTCACAAGTAGTCTCAGATTTTTCACCATACTGTATTTTGAAGGGCTCTATAAAAGCAGAATGGAAACCCAAGAAAAGCACACTAACATTTCAGCAGGATTTCCCTGGCCAGATCAGCAGAGGTGGCCGTTCCTCCTTTGAGCTGCAGGAAGCACCAGGACAGCAGGCTGCCCTGTAAAGCCCAGAACAGAGACAGCAGGACCCTCCAAATGGACCCTCCTCTGGAATCCAACATCAACACCTCACACTGAAGAAAGGGAGAGGGGCATTTTACATGGATCAACATCACATTACTCTTTATAAAGCTAGACAAGGGAAAACTATTAGGGTGTTGTCATGCAATGCATTACAATACGAGGTGTCAGCTAACACATAAACATCTAAAGTATGTGTCAGCTATTTGCAGGAGCTTATATATGTGAGCAGGAGTGACCAGATGAGGTTGGCTGTCAGCGTAGGGCAGACATACCTCTCTAGTGGCCACAATGAGCAGCGTGTCCATGACGGTCAGGACAGGTGAGATGTCAAAGTCAGATGGGGCTCCTTTAGAGGGCAGCAAGAGGAGACCTTTCGGGTCCTGATCGCTGCAAACAGAGATAAGCGAGACGACGTGTGAGAGCAGGAAGTATGCTATAAATTTTAACAGGACAAAAAAAAAGTTTAAAGGGAGGAGTCTGATACCTGAAGTAACTGCAGAGAGACTCAAATGTCAGTTTAACAGACTCTGGCTGATTTTCTTCAGTTATGTTTTTCTGAGAAAAGCAGCAACAACAACAAAAAAAATCTCATACAATAGCAATTCAATAACAATATTCAGCCAAGGCAAGTACACCCTCATAGTCTTACTTACCATCATGTGAAAGAGTTTGTCCCTCCGGCTCTGTTTGTCAGGGAAGAAAATGGCAGCTCCACTGAGGATGGCTTTCACAGCTTCTTTTCTCAGAGCTTTCTCCACTGCAGTCTGTCCTTCAGCACCGTCCACCACTGCGCAGCACAAAAACTGTGGGTTATTCTCTCAAGCACCAAGCAAGACACAATGGCATTATTATATTGCTTTTAACCAATTTAACTGTGTGTTTTTAGCCATCAATTTTAACTGATATTTTTTGGAAACTACAAATTACACTACTATTCAGTTTGTGGTTAGTATGTTGTTTTTTATTTAGAGAAGACAAATTAAACTGATTAAGTGACATTAAGAAATGTATAATGTAACAAAAGATTTATACTTCAAATAAATTCTGTTCTTTTTAAGTTTCTTGAGCTTTGCCACAGGAATAAATTCTATTTAGAAATATATTAAAATAAAATAAAAACTTATTTTAAATTGTAGTAATATTTCACAATATCACAGCTTTTACTGTATTTTTGATTAAATAAATACAACCTTGTTGAACATATGAGACTTCTGTGAAAAACATTTAAAAAATACACACTCCAAACTTTTGATCAGTAATGTTTGCTACAATGGAAGCAAATTGAGAGCAGCTACAAACTTCTACTTCAGCTTAGACGCTGTTCCAACAGATCATTATTTATGTTTCATGTTCTGTTCACAGCTGGTTTCCAGCAGTTCTCCACAAACACAAATCAAATTGTACATGCTATACAGCAGCAAGGCATTACAAACAAACCACTGAAGTGTGTCTCGATTTGCCACAGTCATGCCGTTGAGTCATACAGAGCAGTATGTGAGACTTACCTTGACACAAGTGACTGTAGAGCTCTCCGACAGCTTCTGCAGGATCCACGTCTGTGCTGGCTGAGGGTGATGCTGAAGCTGAAGCTGAGGCTGTGATGTCTGACGACTGGGACTCTGTCAGGCTGGGCAGCATTGGGAAGCAGTTCTGGAGCAGCTGAAGCAGGAGAACTCTTGTCTTTATGGCCTCCTCTCCCTCACTGAAAGTGTATGCACACACATACGTGGCAGACATTGGAAAATATCATTTTTAAACACATTTTACCTGCCTTAGTTCATAAGAAATGTTTCACCAAATCATAATATTAGAATGGTTTCTGAAGGATCATGTGACAATGAAGACTGGAGTAATGGCTGCTGAAATAAATGACATTTTGAAGAATATTAAAAATAGAATACAATTCTTTTAAATTGTAATGATATTTCACAATGTTACTGTGTTACTGTACTTATGATCAAATAAATGCAGCCTTGGTAAGAATAAGAGACTTCTTTTGACCCCAAACTTTTAAAAAGTAGTGTTATTACATGGACAAGGCCACAATACTCTAATGTCAAAGTCTAAACTTTGTGTCTAGTCTTTATTTTAAAAAGTCTTCTTTACTGTCTATTTTTAAATACCTTTGCCTTAATTAGTTCATTTCAATTGATCCTTTAAATGGACAAAAAGTACAAATAATACATGTAATCTCTAAATTATAATTTTAAAATACTTTTTTATATATATTTTGTTTTACATAAAGTATAGCATGTCACACCATAGAACTTTGCCATCATGGCTTAAAATTTCATGTCAAGTGGACTTCAGAAAAAATCATAATCTACAGGAAGCATGAACATCTGACCATCTGTAGAGAGAGTCACATGATCAGTGAATTTATCAGATTAGTGGCCTAGAAATAGAAAGTCTTTATGGCAAAATGTAAAATGAACCACTGATTTTTAACACATACTTTCTGTAACCCCACCGTATGAGCAGTAAAAATTACATCCTATTTATAAACCATTTCAAATAAAATCCATGCACATATTAATATAAACATAAGTTCTCATTACAGCTTTACTCACATAGATCTGAGTTTGTGGTAGAAGTCCCAGAACAGCAGCATGCTGAGGTCACTGAAGTCCAGCAGGGACTTCTGCTTGGACAGAGACACATCCTGTAACATATGCTCAGGGTATACAGCTCTCTTTAGAGAGGCATGCAAAGTTCACTGAAAAAATGCATTACGAATTTCAGAGTTGTATCTTAATAAATTAGGTCAGTCGCAAGAGGACATTTGCTGGGTGTACCATATCTCTGGTGAGCTGCTGGGTGAAATAAAGGGTTTTCTTCATGAGTGCGAGACCCGTAACCAGGCCTGAAATGCTCCCCTCGACCTGAGCGCTCAGATCGTCCACATCCTCCAGCCGCTCTGAGTGTGGACACAAATAACCACTGAAACTCATCTGCTGAACCCCCAACCGCTCTGCTGTGTCCTGCCTAGCACACAGGAACTTCACCATCAGAAACTACACACAGAAAGACAAAAAGAATAGCTGTTGATCAAGTGTTACAATTGTTTTAAATTATTTTTCAGAATTCATAATATTTAATTAAAATGACAAAAAATGACAGACTTGCGCGTGAAATGATCAACTGCAAGCTGACATTAAGATCCGTCTCCACTGAATCAACAACTGATGGATTAAACCAAGTCTCCACCCTACATTTAGTTTTCGATAGTCAATTTCACTCAGATCTTCATCATAATACAGAAGAAATGATCTGTCACTACTTTCATTTCATTGTGCTTTTAAAGCATTTAAAAATTATTCAGCAAAAACTGTTAATTATTGTCATTTTAACTGTAATAAAGACATTCAGTCTGAGAAGGGAGAACTTTAGTAGGTGGACAAACTCCCAGAGTTAATAACATACAGTTTTTGATTTTCGATTGATGTCAGGAGCAAACATTCAAAGAAAGAAAGAAAGAAAGAATCCATACTTTTGACACTCTGCATTGTTGCAGCTTGATCTCCACGTCGTTCCAGTCCTCTTCCACCTCAAACCAGCCAATGGGCTCGTCCTCACTGGTCTCTTCTATCCTTGTGCTGGAGTGTGTGTGTTTGTTTGTGAATGTAATACACGTGACAGTGTGTGAGGTACAGAGGCAGAAAACAGCGAGGGGTCAATTGACTCACAGAAACATTCTCACTGAATTTACAGCCATCTTGGCCGTGTGCACATGTGCACAGACCAAAATACACTCTCACATGCACTGGGCAAGACAGTGCATTCCCACAAGCTGCTCACTCTCTCACACACTCCTAAACAAGCAGCATTTAAAGTTCATGTGATCAATATTGGGTGTCTTTTATGAGCAACAATGTTACATTAACAAATCAACAACAAATCACTGTGACATACCTATCTTGGACAAATTCTTTATAGTCTTTGTAGTCCCAGCTGTCATACTTTTTGAATCTTTTGAAGTGTTTATCTGCATCAAATGCCTCGCTGTCATTGTAGGCAAACACCAAGCCACATTTAGCACCAATAGCTCCTTTACGCACCTGAAGCGTAGGAACACAGCAGTGCTTTAAAACTAGGATATGTAGATCAAATCAGTTTGTATGCTTCCAAATGAACATTTATTTGACTCCCGTACTGACAGAACACACTCTAATTTTATGTTTAAGAAGTACAAAGCACAATTCTCAAGTGTTTACTAAAGTGTTTCTCTTACTTTTATCTTGATCTGTGTGACCTGGAAGCAGCTCTGGTTTTCAGTAGACAGAATCACACTGGCTTTCCTCTTTCCATTCTCTGTCAGAAAACCTGCAGGTACAAATGAAGCATTAAGAGGGTCCACTTTGCATTAGTTCCTTTCTAAGCAATACAGATGACCGCTCAACCATACAGCCTTTCTCCACAGAGAAAGCTCTGTGTTTTTTAAAAGACATCACTATTCACATCAGCACTTTGGTGATTTATCTGTGAAGCACTCTATCAAAATACCCATCTCTACACCAAATAAAACCAAGACCGTACCATCTCCAGTGTTGGGCTCCGTCAGCATGTTTTCTGGGCCAGACTTCTCCTCTTTACTCTTTACATCACATGCTTGCAGATGGAGCTGGATGGGTTTACCTAATTTACATGAACAGTGATAAATGAAAAGAAACGTCTATATCAGTGTTATTACTGTTAACTTTTTTCATTTGATTAAAATGTATTAGTTATTAAATTTGAAAAAATCCTTTGGGACCACTGTGCATTACCGTTACGGTACAGTAGTCTTAACCGGACAGACGCCATAGAGGCCAGCAGTGAGGAAGCTCTGTACTCTGAGTCCGGATGCTCACAGATACCAGACAAAGAGATGAGGACTTTAGCCACACTGCTTCGAGCCAGAGCAAACGCTAACAGAGTCAGCTCAGCGTCAGGAGACACACAGCAGCTAGGAAGGTTGAAAGCAAAGCACTTCTGTTAAGCTTTCTCAGCAGAGTGTCCAATTACGTTCAGATGAAACAGCTGTAATTATTCACTGATAGAAAACAGTTTTCCATTATTATCAGGCTAACTCGTATTGTGTAATTAAAACCGAAAGGGGTTCGCCACTATTGCCCTCCATGTCAGTATTGTTTTGACCTATTAATAACAGATTTAAACGTGCTGAGTTGAGCTGAGCTTGTGCTAGCAGAGCTTGATTCTTACTCTGCTATGCGCAGTAAAAAGCCGTCCACCTCTTCCAGAATGTTTGCAGAGAGGAATCTGGGGAACTCCATTGAAGACGGCGTTAAGGACAGGGGCGGCATGTGCTGTAAGGCTTTCCTAAAAAACAAAAAGCATACAAAAAACACAGTAAAATAAACTGCTCTAATCAAATTAAATGTTTCACGATGAACAAAAAGTTCAAAAGAAGAACATTTGTTTGAAATAGAAATCTTTTGTAACATTATAAAAATCTTTACTGTCACTTTTGATCAATTTAATGCATCACTGGTAAATAAAAGTACCAATTTACTTACAATATATACAGGTGCATCTCAATAAATTAGAATGTCGTGGCAAAGTTAATTTATTTCAGTAATTCAACTCAAATTGTGAAACTCGTGTATTAAATTTTTCTAATTTGTTGAGATAGTGAATTGATTGGTTTTTGTTAAATGTGAGCCAAAATCATCACAATTAAAAGAACCAAAGACTTAAACTACTTCAGTCTGTGTGCATTGAATTTATTTAATACACGAGTTTCACAATTTGAGTTGAATTACTGAAATAAATTAACTTTTCCACGACATTCTAATTTATTGAGATGCACCTGTACATGTCTCAACAAATTAAATTCAAATTTTCAAATCAAAATGCAATAGGCAAAATAGAGAACGAAACATACAGTTCCCATCCAGGACACTATATAAATCAAATTTGTGCCTATAACACAACAAATACAGTGGTATTACTGCCATGCTTTTGTGAGAAGCAATATTCATTAGTCAATTTCTCCTGACTTACTGTGTGCTCTGTAGGACGGTCTGCGCAAGCACAGGGTTGGTTTCCATGGAAGCGGTGACTAGAGACGTGAGGAGCGACAGATACCATATAGCTGAGGCATCGGATACTGAAACTTCTTTACTCTTGGTAATCTGGTAGCCCATTGTCTTCAGACCATGAATACGTGTGTCACAGCCATCGCTAAGGCAGCGTTTAATGTTTATCTGAATATCTGAGAGACAAAAGGAAGATCAGCATAAGGGCTTTTTGACTCCTAACATTCATGTTGATAGGACTAGAGTAGTATATACGTGGAATAAACAGAAATCACAGTCTCACTTTATATTACACTTACAGCATGCAACTTCTGTGTACATATATACTATCGTTCAAAAGTTTGGGGGATAGTAAGATTTTTTTTAAAGATGTTAATACTTACATTCAATAAGGATGCATGAAATTGCTCAAAAGTGACTGTAAAGACATTCATAATGTCACAAAAGGTTTCTATTTCAAATAAATGTGGTTCCCTTTCAAGAATCTTGAAAAAAATGTATTACAATTTCCACAAAAATATTAAGCAGAACAACATATTTCAACACTGATAATAAGAAATGTTTGTTGAGCAGCAAATCTGCAAATTAGTATGATTTCTGAAGGATCATGTGACACTGAAGACTGAAGTAATGGCTGCTGAAAAATCAGCTTTGCCCTCACAGGAATAAATTACATTATAAAATATATTAAAACAGAAAACAATTCTTTTAAATTGTAGTAATATTTCACAACATTACCGGTTTTACTGTATTTTTGTTATCAAAAAGCCATGGTGACCATAAGAGACTTCTTTCAAAAACCCCAAACTTTTGAATAGTAGTGTACAAATTCAAACTTCAAACAGAAGATTCTGTTATACAAGTGTATGCTCACAAGGATGGCTGATGTTGCCGTTATCCAGTAGCGGTACATAACCCGTGACATTACTGGGGATCCTCACATCTCTGATCTCCTGCAGGGAGCGCCGGTTCTTTCCTACAGCTATAGACACCAGCTGCGGCATGTAGCTGTGGTCATTAGAAGCTACCGCAATGGCCAGGCGTCTCAAAACTATGTCTGGCTTCAGCTTTAACCTGTGAAAGTGATGGGGGTAATATTTAACTAGTTATTTAGTAAAGGTAATAAAATGTGTTACATCATCAGCTCTATTTTAATTCTATGAAAATGCACAAATGAAATGGGCAGCTTGCCTTATCCAGTGTGAGCGAGCGCTACCGTCCGACTGCCAGAAAGACACGGTCTCACCATTGGTCATCTTGTTGATATCTGCACTATTGGACGAAGCCTCTATGAAGTTGTAGCACTGGGTGACCACCTTCACTTTATCCACATCTGGGTCATGATTGAGCTCAGCTCTGTACTGGATGTCTAGATCTGAGAGGATAGTCAGTAGAATATGCAAAGGTGATGGAGGAAAATGTTCTCATATTTCTATATAGTTCTACATATAAGAGGTCACTGTACTATAAAAAACATCCTGTAAGTTTCAGAACTCAAAAGTTTGTCGTTTATCCAAACACAGCTTATATTGAAGCCAGTCTGCCAAAACAACAGCTTGTAGAACGTGCCACTCTATGGTGTAATAGTGTGGCTAAACGCCGTCTTCGCAGAAGAATATCAACGCCTGCTTCTTTAAATTCAAATTTTCAAATCAAAATGCAATAGGCAAAATAGAGAACGAAACATACAGTTCCCATCCAGGACACTATATAAATCAAATTTGTGCCTATAACACAACAAATACAGTGGTATTACTGCCATGCTTTTGTGAGAAGCAATATTCATTAGTCAATTTCTCCTGACTTACTGTGTGCTCTGTAGGACGGTCTGCGCAAGCACAGGGTTGGTTTCCATGGAAGCGGTGACTAGAGACGTGAGGAGCGACAGATACCATATAGCTGAGGCATCGGATACTGAAACTTCTTTACTCTTGGTAATCTGGTAGCCCATTGTCTTCAGACCATGAATACGTGTGTCACAGCCATCGCTAAGGCAGCGTTTAATGTTTATCTGAATATCTGAGAGACAAAAGGAAGATCAGCATAAGGGCTTTTTGACTCCTAACATTCATGTTGATAGGACTAGAGTAGTATATACGTGGAATAAACAGAAATCACAGTCTCACTTTATATTACACTTACAGCATGCAACTTCTGTGTACATATATACTATCGTTCAAAAGTTTGGGGGATAGTAAGATTTTTTTTAAAGATGTTAATACTTACATTCAATAAGGATGCATGAAATTGCTCAAAAGTGACTGTAAAGACATTCATAATGTCACAAAAGGTTTCTATTTCAAATAAATGTGGTTCCCTTTCAAGAATCTTGAAAAAAATGTATTACAATTTCCACAAAAATATTAAGCAGAACAACATATTTCAACACTGATAATAAGAAATGTTTGTTGAGCAGCAAATCTGCAAATTAGTATGATTTCTGAAGGATCATGTGACACTGAAGACTGAAGTAATGGCTGCTGAAAAATCAGCTTTGCCCTCACAGGAATAAATTACATTATAAAATATATTAAAACAGAAAACAATTCTTTTAAATTGTAGTAATATTTCACAACATTACCGGTTTTACTGTATTTTTGTTATCAAAAAGCCATGGTGACCATAAGAGACTTCTTTCAAAAACCCCAAACTTTTGAATAGTAGTGTACAAATTCAAACTTCAAACAGAAGATTCTGTTATACAAGTGTATGCTCACAAGGATGGCTGATGTTGCCGTTATCCAGTAGCGGTACATAACCCGTGACATTACTGGGGATCCTCACATCTCTGATCTCCTGCAGGGAGCGCCGGTTCTTTCCTACAGCTATAGACACCAGCTGCGGCATGTAGCTGTGGTCATTAGAAGCTACCGCAATGGCCAGGCGTCTCAAAACTATGTCTGGCTTCAGCTTTAACCTGTGAAAGTGATGGGGGTAATATTTAACTAGTTATTTAGTAAAGGTAATAAAATGTGTTACATCATCAGCTCTATTTTAATTCTATGAAAATGCACAAATGAAATGGACAGCTTGCCTTATCCAGTGTGAGCGAGCGCTACCGTCCGACTGCCAGAAAGACACGGTCTCACCATTGGTCATCTTGTTGATATCTGCACTATTGGACGAAGCCTCTATGAAGTTGTAGCACTGGGTGACCACCTTCACTTTATCCACATCTGGGTCATGATTGAGCTCAGCTCTGTACTGGATGTCTAGATCTGAGAGGATAGTCAGTAGAATATGCAAAGGTGATGGAGGAAAATGTTCTCATATTTCTATATAGTTCTACATATAAGAGGTCACTGTACTATAAAAAACATCCTGTAAGTTTCAGAACTCAAAAGTTTGTCGTTTATCCAAACACAGCTTATATTGAAGCCAGTCTGCCAAAACAACAGCTTGTAGAATGTGCCACTCTATGGTGTAATAGTGTGGCTAAACGCCGTCTTCGCAGAAGAATATCAACGCCTGCTTCTACATCACTGCCTGCTTAGCCCCGCCCACCGATTTGCACATATAGTAGGTAAATAACGAAAGGGGCAAATGCACATCTACGCAGAAACCAAACTATAAAGATGCTCTGAATACAATAAGACGCTGTGCAGTGCCAAATTGTTGAAAAACACAGTCTTTGCATTGCCTTCCTTCTGATCCCAATGTTAGGAAAGAGTGGATGAACTTTATTTTTAATGAAGATCCAGACCACGTCAGTAAGAACTTGGTCCTTTGTTCACTTCATTTTACAGCAGATTAATTTACAAACAAGGCACACTTTGACGCAGAATTTTCAGATAGATTGAAATGAAAAGACGATGCTGTGCTGACTATATTGGATCCGACAGTAATGGCGCAACACACAGGTGTGAGTAACTGCTTTTATTACTACTGCTTTGTCTGTTATAACAGTTTGTTTGATATGTACGGAGTATTTACCGTTTTTAACCTAAATCACAGCAGCGTCCACAGGGACCAGGGTGATTCTCACTTCTGGGTTGGCTTACAAAAACATATCATCCCTGCAGCACTATATAATAATTGTTATTACCACTCTGCCCAATAACCACCATTCACCTTTCTCCTTCTGTAGCAGGTAATCCAGGAAGTCCTGCACTACAGATGACCTCATGGTGCAGATGCTGTTGTAGCCTTCCAGCACAGGGAATGGGATTGCGCTGCTGGGGATGCGATTCCGGTGCAAGAATTTCAGGATTTTGGAAGCATGTGCTTTGAGACGGTCCTTGGACTTGGAGAAGATATCCACAAACCCTGGATGAGCATGAAGGGTAAAAGAGGACAACAACTGGGTCAAACAATGAGAATAATTTGCATAGTTACCTGGCATGGTCAACTTCAAACATCTGAGCTTGTGTCGCCACTGCATTCAAACAAACAAGAACGTTCACGTCTGCTTCCCCACCTGGAGTCAAAGAGCACGCCTGAAACTGCCTGATCACATGACTGAGTTCTCCCTGCAGGTTGGCTCCATTGGAGTTTTTCAGTGCCATGAGCATGCTCTCCACATCAACAATCCCATCACCCTCAGCATCAAACTGACCATAGGCCTAAAGAGCACAAATGGAAGAGATTTGTTTTTTCTGTCTGTACGTTCTGTGACACAAATATTAGGCTGAGGTATCGCACAAAAGAGAAGGCAAACAGAAAACAAAAGGAGGACAAGAACAACTAGTCTCTCTAGATCTCTCAAACCAGTTGTCCATTTCACCTACACAAACACACTCGAGTCAGCATGTGAATCATTTGTAAAGCAAATGAAAGTGAGTCATGTTTACATCAGTATAGCCACCTCCAGAAAGCACCACACTAACAAAATGCACCAGTGCAACAATGATTTTGGATATGTCTGAAAATACCATGTAAATAACATAGTACATGAATTAAGTAATCATTTAGCACCAAGATATATGTATAAAAGTACCAGACTATAAACAATGGAAACGTGACTGAACTATTTTACTTTTGTAAGGAAGTAAAACTTGGCTCGTCACCGCACACTGAGCCAATCCCAGAAAAATAACACATTTATGCTCCAATATCAATTGCTCTGGATAGGATTTAAATTTAATCAGGGTTGGGGGAAGTGGGGACATTGTCCCGGGCCCTGTGATTATGGATGCCCACTAAAGTTCTCTACGGTTTATATATAGCTTTAACAAAATTTAAATCTGTCAGTCACAAATCTAACTTTTAAAAAAAGATTTATACAGCTGAGTTTTTACTGGCAATTTGTATATGTAAAATAAACAGAAAAACATTTAGTTTGCTAAATGTTTTTCTGTTTATTTTACATATAAAAATATAGAAAAATTGGAAATCAATAGTCAGAAGTTCAACTGTAGAAATCTGTGTCAAAATGTAATTTGTTATTGCCAAATTTAATTTGCTAAAGCATTTCTTATAGCCTAACCTTTTTATTTACAAGAAGTACAGCACAGCAAGACCTATTCAATACTGGCACTAGATGAGTCTGACTATTCGGCGGTCAATAATAGTCAGTGTAATCAATCAAACCCTATATCTACCAATCAAAAAGAAAGACAAAGCAAATCTAATACGACCGTCCTATGATGTGCTGAAATGCAGTCAAGATTGAAAGTGAACTAGGTGGGGACAGCCAATAAACAGCCTTTATCAAAGGTGTGATACAAAGATAGAGATTACACAATGTAACCACTCAGAGTATAGAGCAAGCTAAGTGGTCAATTACACAACTTTGAGTTGTTTGTCAGCTAAATACTGCTTATTTACTAATAAGTCATTTAGGTGACAGGGACGTTTTGCTGAAGTGCACTATAGTGAGTGTTCATGAACCACCCTTCTTTGGTCTTGAACATGCAAACTCTCAGTTATCAGCCAAGGCCTGGCTTGAACCACTGTGCTACAGCAGGTCATTGCTCATCTGAGTGACATGTCTGATCACCTCCTCGCACTCATCTCTGGGCGCGTCTCTGCTCTCCAGCATCTCACAGAACTGCTCCAGAGTGACGGACTCCTCTCCGCGGCTCAGCCGCTCCTCCAGCCAGCGGACCAGAGCGCTCTCGTTTCGCGCCAGCACCGACTCCGAAATGGCGACCCATGAGTCGCTCATACGGGCCGCTGCCTCTCGCAGCTTCACCTGCTCCAGCAGAGCTTCAGGAGCGGGGAGTCCATAGCTCGGGGCCGGCGGGTTCGCCGAACCTCTTCCGTTTCTCCTCGGACCGGAGCCTGCCGCTGCTCCTGCTGAGAGGAAGAAACAGAAGACCATGTTTTATTGCATTGCCAGAAGTATGATTCAGAGAGAGAAATTTTAAAGAATGCACTAAGAGAGAATGGAGAGCAAAATATTAGTAATATTCTTAAAAAATCTGCAGATGATAAGGGTTGGAGTCTACTTCTAGAGCGTTTAGGATCAACAAGACTAATAAATAGTTATCAATAATAGTTTATTGATTTTTTGGGGGGGTGTTGTGTATAGTGATTTAGATCCTGAGTCCACACTCCAGATCAGTGGGTGGCGGTAATGCACCCGAAAGCTGTTTGCCAATCGCCAATAAAAACAAAAGAAGACATAAAAAATAAACATAAATAAACACAAGGAGCAAGGATGAAAACAAAGATGTAGTCGATGTAGACATTATAAAGAAAAAAAGATACTAAAGTAATAAATATTTTGACAAAGAGAAGCATAACTTTTCAGATTTTATATTATGTTTTTTGAAGCATTTGAAGCTCTGAAACATTTTAGCAAACTCACATAAAAATATATTGAAGGAGGGCTTACATTTTTTCCATTTACAAGTATGGATATGATATTTACCCATCAACAAAACAAAATTTACAACATCAGAGAAGGATGAATTTAAATCACACTTAAAAAAGACGACATCTTGGGTTATAGGAGGAATTGTCTCCATTTTTACTGACAACCAGCTATGTATATCGAACCAAAACTTAGAAGTAGCCTCACAGTAAAAGAAAAGGTGATCAAGTGTTTCAGGAAAAGAAGAACAGAAACCACAAGGATCCACCTCGAAATGAAATAGTTTGTGTATAAAGTCACTAACTGGGTAAATCCTAAACATAATTTTGTAATGAGTCTCCTTGACCTTTGGAGCAACTGGGTATGCCATATAATAACGGGTAAAAGCTTTGTCCTTTACTGAGGTTTTAACATCTCCCATAAAATAATACCGATAATCACCAGTGATAATACGTTTAAGTTTTTTGTAAATAAGTTTGTTATTACACTTACCGTCTAAAAGGTCAACATTACATATTTTCAAAGAGGGAAGAGAAACTACAGGTCTAGATAAAAGATCAGAAAAACTGCTTTGGATTATTCTTAACAATCCAGTGGGTATAGCATTGCATACCTTATTATAACCTATTGTAATTCTAACTCTGTATTTGTTAATGAAATCATTATAAGATAGGAAAAAGCCATTATCATCTAATAAATCATGAATAAAAATAATGCCTTGGCTATACCAATCACTTTTAAACAGAGATTTCCTATTAATAATTGCAGCCCTATTGTTCCAAAGAGTGGAGTTGTGAGGGGAAAAGTTGTGGGTAAATATCATTTTCCAAAAAAGCAGTACTTGTTTATGAAAATTAGATACCTTCAGAGGAATTTTGCAAGGGTCGAGATCACATCTCAACACAAATTCAAGGCCGCCAATATTTTTAAAAATGTGGTGAGGAATATGGTACCTTATTGAGTGTGACTTTGTT